>NC_044206.1:14934333-15206833 GCF_900880675.1 Sparus aurata
GCTATCCGTCCTCCTATTTGTCTGGGGGTTTTTTTGTTTGTTTTTTTTTTCTATTTCTGCTGTGTTCTTGTAGCACATTCTTCATTCAGAAGAGTGTTTACTGGATGCACGCAATGGCCTGGGACCGGTAATTACGTGGAGGACTTGAGTTTCCAATCATCCACCCAGCTGTGTTGACCGTACATGAGAAATTGTCTGTGTTTCTCAATGTTTCAGTGCAAAGGTTAACAGGTAGCACACACACAGGCCTTCATGACAAACCTGAGTAATCTCTGAGCAATAATGATGCTCCGATGAAAGCCAGTAACACTTATCAATTTGGAAATGAACTTTGGAACTGTATGATAAAACTGGGGAGGTGCATCCGTTAAGAAACAGATCATTCAAAATTAAAAATGACACATTTAAATGAAATTTGTCACACTATGCACTTCAAACTAATGCTAGTCTAATTAATTCTTTGTAAATGGCTGTATTATTATTATTATTATTATTATTATTATTATTATTGAGACCTGGTAAATGTTGTATGTGCATTTTCATAGAGAAAGCAATTCTCGCCTATTTACAGGATAATAACGTATAAAGTAAATTGCTGTGGGCTTTTTTTATTTTTGACTTCCGTTCAGCCCTGAGTCGTGTCTGCAGGTTTCACTTTCAGGCTGCTGTTACAACATGTGCTCACCAAAGGTTTAGGCAGTAGCCTGAGAGGCACAACCCAGGCAATACAAAGTTGGCAAATCACTGGCGCTAAATGATGCGAGTGCGCACAATACGAGGCTACTCAGATGACCATATAAAAAATTTTATTGCCTCCTCTCTCTTGATTTCGACGGCCAGACAGTGAGAGGATATTGTTTAGAGGAACTCAAGTTAGTAAGCTGAGCTGAAACCGGGAAAGTCGGTTGACAAAACTAAGATTTTATAAGAATAAGAAAACACACACCAAGTGGAAGTGTGTTCGCGCGGTAATCTTCCTAACAGGGCTGTCGAAGAATAATTTAGCATCGGAATGCTTTGTATGCATAATGCCACATATTGCTCTGTGGCTGCGAGGGTGTGTTACAGATTTAATAGAGAATCTCGCTTTAGGGTGATTATCTTGGGTTCACGTTGGCAAAGGGGGAGAGAGACTCGAGGAATGAAAAGAAGGCAGAGTGGTGGGGGGAGAGAGAGAGAGAGAGAGAGAAGAGGAGGGAGAGACGTAGAGTAACAAGATACAAGTTAGGAGAATTTTTCCCCCTCAGGAAAATGCCATATAAGGAGATGATATTGAAATTAGGTATGTGATTTTAATAATATTCAGTAAAAGGGTGATTACAATGAGTGGATAGGTGTGGGAGTGGTACACACACACACACAGACATTGGCGTCTCTGCTCTTCACAATACCATAATGTACCCCCTCATGCATTAAATGTATCATTTTGCAGATAATACATGTTATATCACCATAAAAATTGCATGTAATGGTTTGCAGTCACCTTCGCTCACTGCTCTAACATTATTAGGCTTCCACTGTAAATGATAATCTAGCATGACGCCGAAGATGCTGCAGGAGTCCAGAAGCCAAATAAATATTTATTATGCCACACGGATGGGAAAAAGTGTCCCAGCTATTAGTTCCAGCAGCAAAATATACTCGCTGAAGTTTTTTTTTTACAGTCTCAAGTCTACATTAGGGTTAAGGCAATCATGGAAATACAAAAAAACAAATACTGACTTCATATTTTTAATGACACAATCTGGTCATGAAGACTAAATTAGAGCTGCCAAGAGCGCCAGTGATAAGATAAGGTACAAATTCTTTCCCTCTTTTCTGGTAAACACACCTGGGGCTTCTTTTTTCGCCTTCTGTTTTTGTTTTTTTCCCCTACCTTTTAACTACAATTTTCAGATGAAGTGAAAAAACAGGACAGCCGCCGGCCTTTTTCTAAAATATTAATTCCCAACATGCACTGTACTATATGCTAATTTAATTTGCCGGATGTGCCTGGCTTGGTATTTTTCTGTCATTTGATCGAAGATGAGCCTCAGTGTTGCTTTAGCCGGTGGAAACCCTTCACCTACGGTGGACGGGGTTATCACTAAGCCTCTATCCCACATGTTGCGCGAACACAAAACATTAATTAACCTCCTACCAGACTCGATGAAATGGAAAGACCGAATCTATAATTTGGTGTGCTGTAAGAAGCCTCGTACCTAGATTATTTTTCTGTGGCTCTATTTTATGAGCTTTCTTCTTTTCATGCCTCCTGAGAAACTGGTGACAAGACAACACAGGAGGCAGTGGATGTAGTGGCACTTGTTTTTGTCAGATGGCTGATATGAATTACAGATTCCTGGTCGCTTGGGGCCGGCGTAAAATTATGTTTTGAACAAAACACTGACTCATTATCGCTAGTGTCCATCTAACATGTGTGCAAAGCTTCTGGGTCTGAAACCTGCATTTTCTCTCCAAAGGCCGGGAGGGGGCAACCCCATTGGTTGCAAAAAAAAAGCACTTTTAATCTAGGCTTATGAGAAAATGACCCTTCTTCTCATTGATTAGATTATTCTACTTGAAAACATTACATATACTGTACATTTGACCAAGATGGTATGTTAGGGTTGGGGGATTAACGTCAGGGTTAGGGTTTGTAATTCGCTTTCCCCAAGAGGGCTAGATCCAAAATAACGGTAATGCCTGTACAGTAAATATTAAACAGTAAATCTGCTAAATTATTATATCTCGTTTGTTTTAATCCAGGCGAAGATATAAGGGTAAACACTTTGGACGAAGCCAGGCTACTTGTTTCTCTGTTTTACAGTTTTTGTAGCCACCAAGCAAGCTAACCAATTGCTGTTGCTAACTTCAACATTTAGCCAACTCACACAAATAGTAGGGATCTTCTCCGAATAAGCGTATTTCCGCCATGCTTAATTAAAACATGGCCCAAATGCAAACACACAAAGGCAGACAGGCAGGTTACATCGCATAAGGCTCAAATCCAAAGGGGAAGCAACACAGGTAGGCTCAGTAAAGTCCCATAAAAGCATAGCAGTAAAAAATTCAAACAACAAACTAGAAAATCCACAGGTGAAAAATTAAACAAACCAGGGGGGAAAAAAACGGTTTCCTAATGAGTTCATAGTCTCAATCATGAGATAAACGGATGATAAAGCAGGTGTGCTTTACCTTGTGACTGACAGGTAATAATGAGTCTGTGGGGCGGTGTGTAGTTTGGTTCTAAGAGCTTTTTCTCTCGAAGTTGACTTGAAGACACGAAAGTTGCTGTCCGTCTCTGTCCTACTAATGGAAACTGCGGAGGAGAGTGGTAGTTGATCGAGCGTCCAACCCTCTCCTCCGAGTAGCCCTATGATGCATTGTCGATGTGAAAAGGTATTGATCATAGTCGCTTCATTTGCAGCTCATCTTTCCCTTCAGCGTGACTTCACCTCTCAGACAGTGAATTAATTTCCGTGGTTAAATTATCTCAGGTCATCCCCCCACGCCGCCGAGTACTAACGTAGCAGGCAGATGCAATGAGTACTTTTTCAGTCCGTGGCTCGTGTTACCTGGCTGACACCCGGGCACATTCAGCTAAGCTAATGTCCTGTAAAAATTCTATTAATGCGCCGCCACAATGCTCGTTTTCTCTTGATATTCCCTTTTACTCTTCCCTTCTTATCAGCCTCTCAGTCAACCCAATCTTCCTCACCTCACTCTCCCCTGCCATCTTCCTCATTTTCATTTCTTGCCTTCCAATTGCTCTTCGTGCATCCGTTTCTTGGACACATCTTTCCCCTCCACCGTCCACGTTGCTGCGTGCCCCCCCCCCCTCGCCGTTCTGCCTGTATGCTTTAACACATAGGTCAATGTAATCAAGCGTGGCTCAGCGCTGTATTCAGTCACACTTCCTATGAGGTGAGGTCACCGCATAAAAGAGCCCATTTGTATTAGATGGTCCACGGATTAAAATTGGAAACAGTCACACAAGGTATAGGCACTATCCCTCTCTTTTCTTCTTTGCCTGTACTTGGGGGGGGTGGGGGGTGATTTAACAAGACGGAAGCGGAAAACAAGAAGAGAGGAAGCCAGAAGATGGAAAGGGATGAAACTCCCTTAACAAATTCCATTTTCTCTCCCGTTTCTCATAGAGAGAAAACCAATTTCATTAAATTTCCACCGTTTATTTAACATCAGCGAATCACAGCGAGGCGTTTGACACGGTTTCCATGGTAGCACAGGGGGCCATGACCCAATTTTATGTCTGGCAGATCAGATACGAGATCAGTCGGCACCAAGTGTTGTTTTATGTGTGCGCGCACGTGGAGGGAAAGTGAAGTTTATGAGATGCACGCACGCACAGTCCTAAACTTTTTCAAATATGTTATTATTTTTTTTGTCTTTCTCAACGACTTTTACCTCTCTCACTCTCACTCTCACTCACACACAGACACACACACACACACAGTTGTTGTGTTGTATGATTGGTGGCAGTCTAGAGGACAAGCGGCCTCAATGCCAGTTTGTTTATTTGTTCGTCAGTACAGATCTATGTGTGAGATCATCTGTTAAAGGGCAGATGCCAAGTTAAATTCTTCAGCAATCTCTTTCTCCACTCTCAAACCAACGGCGGGTGCATGTAAACACGCAAGGAGTTCGTGTCAGGCTGAAAACCTGCAATGTGTAATAACAATGTGCCGCGAGGAAAGTTTTTTTCTGGCTCTGGTTTTTGATTAATAATGCAGCAAGTAGGGTCTGGTAATGGGTCTCAAAAGTATTTGAAGCAGAGTCAAGCGATTAAAGTTTTGTGCTTCTCAGGTGCTTTCTGATTTTTCTCTTGAAACTTACCTTCTCAGAAAACCGTACCCTCCTCCACTCTACCTCCTTTCTGTCTGTGTGTTGATTGAGATGTAACATGCGACTCTTGAAAATATCTAACTGACAGCTTCTATTTAAATTGTGTCTCATCTTGCTGTTTATATGTTTATATTTCTCAGCCTCTCCCTTTTCTATTCCTTTTTCAAAATTGCATCTTCGCCCACGGTTGATTGTGTTAAATGGAAGATGTCTTCTGTCCGTGCTGACTGCCTTATTAAAATGTTTACTTTTATTTCTTTTTGAGGGTTTTTCTTGTGAAATATCATGCAGATGGAAGCGTTGGACTCATTAAAGCGTTTGCTGTGTCCCAGCATCTTTTTTCTCTAAAATGTTGATTTTCATCCCGTGTTCCAGCTGGTGTTCCAGGTACTGCTACACAGAAGTCAAACAGAATAGGCTCCAAATCTTATCTGCCATAATTAATTTAATTTCAGAGTTCCACATGCTTTTTACTCTCTCTGCCTTTTCCGTCTGTGTGCTTCTCCATCTAATTGACCTTGGCTTCAACCTAACCATAATTCACCGATGTATGATTTATTGAGGACACGAGGAAAGCAAAGAGTCCTCTAATGTTTCCTTTTGTTTCGCTAATAAAGTCCAATAACAAAATTTCGCTGCAGAAGTTACTTGAATCATACTTTATTTCCAGGAGCTCTCCCTTCATGATTGTTTTGTTTTGTATTCCCAGGAACGTTATTGGTGGAGAACATGCAGATAAACGGCGTGGCTGAGGGTCCGGATCGTACCATCTCTCTGTCCCTAAGGGATAACTACGACCACTGGGTGATCCTTGACCCCTCGAAACAAGCCCTTTACCTCAACAGCACCGGACGGGTTCTGGATAGAGATGTAAGGCAACAAAACTTTTATTTTAGTCTATTATCACAGACAGTTTTTTTTTTTTATATTTGCTCATCTTGATTTGACTCCTCAATGTCAGAAAGACGAATGTCAGATGATGACATGACACCACCACTGTTTTTCAAATTAAAAGCAGCGTAGGGTGTAGTGTTTCAGCAGATGGAGATAACACCACCTGGTTTCTTCGGTCCTAGCTTTTTTTTCACTTGCACTACAGAGGATAAATATAGCACGGCTCTCTCTTTCCCCAGCATTTACTTTTCGAGAGGGAAAAAAGTTTTAGCTTCATCTCAACTGGAAGGCAACCAGGCTCCTGCTGCGTTTGTCCATAAATTAATCCAGCAGAAGATCCTGAGAGTCTGAGTCGGCACAAAAAGTGCAACATAAAGAGGCGGGCGACTGTGCTTGTTTTCTTTTTTGTTTTGTTCTTATTTTCGTATTATTTATCATTACTGAACACTTTCTTTTAACTGTGTATCTTTTCCTTTTCTTTTCCTGCGCCAGCCCCCATCGTACATTCAGTCCATCGTGGTGCAGGTCCAGTGCACCAATGAGCTGGTAGGAACTGTGATTTTACACGAAGTCCGCATCGTTGTTCGGGACCGCAACGACAACGCGCCGAGCTTCCAACAGCCGAGATACTACGTCGCCGTCAGTGAGGTAAACGCACACATGCACAGTGACACACACACACACACACACACAGCCTCGGTCTCTCACAGAGATCTAGTGAAGTAAAAAAGAAACGTCATTAAACTCAGTGTGGTGGAAATACTTTACAGCCTTTCACCTAAATCAGGAGTCATTTATTGCACTTATCCTGCAGTGCTGCTGTCTTTAACGGTGGCAGGTACAGCACTCACGGGTCTGAGAGTACAGTCCACTACCAACCCAAATGCCGGAAGAAATGTTGGCACTGTGTGTTTTCTGCACCAGGGATGTGTTATTTCGTTTCAAATGTTTTATTTTATTTTGTGACAATGATGTACTCATGGTCTGATTAGGTTTAGGCACACAAACCACTTGGTTAGGGTTGGGTAAATATCATGTTTTGACCTACATGTCTCTAACACGGTTGGAAATCCTCCCAGTGTTTCATCAAAAATATCCGCTTTTGTTACCACAAATGCATTCCTCTGCTCCTCGGATGGTCCCTCTTCCCAAGCCCAGAAGTCGTTCCTCCGACTTCGGTGTGTTTGCGTGTGTCATATTGGAATGTGGGGGCAACATGGATGCCAAAAAGAAGTTGTTTCACACTTTATTGCTTAAGGTGTTTAAACACCAAGTTGACTGCAGTTTCCAGTATTTGTGTGGCAATGGTCATGACTTTGGTAAACGTTTCTTACCATCAACCCAATGTTTACCTTTGTCTGCCATGTTTCAGCATCCTATGACGTGAACTCAGCTCGTCCAATTGTCCAAGTTATTGTTATGGCTTGAGAGGGCGTTCACGTGAATTTTACAAGTCGGATAAAAACATTTTCTGATCATTCTGACAGCACATGAACACACAGTAACACAGCCCAACGTTTCGTCAAAAATACCCTGCGGTTTCCTGTTTTAAAAATGTTGAAACGCCCTCTTGAACAGTGGTCTCTGGCTTGGTAGCCGTCTCACCTCGCTGCAGAACGACCCACCAACCCTTCCACCTCCCAGCTCAATAGATAGTCAGATCATATACATGTTAATATGATTACAGATTCGCCCGTGTAGGTTTTCTGCAGAAATGTTGAATGCCTATATTGTATTCTGGCGGTGTAGGGACAGTTCAGCACGAGTACAATAGATCAGTTGTACTGTACTGAGCTACTCCCCATGCCGGTCTGGGGGGGTCAGATGTGAGGCTAACAACGCAGCAATGACCTGCACTCAGAAATGTCCCCTTGTGTAGCTGCACACTGCATACGAATGGTATTGTACATGGCTTTTTTTTTATTTATTTTGCTGTCAGACTGAAGTTGAAGGGCAGCACTGAAAGCAGAAAGAGTTTTTTTTTTTTTTTTTTTTGTGCAGCCAAGGAAAAAGAATCCAGATCTGTTTTCCAGAGGCTTCCAGAATAGTCGTTGAGATGCCAATCCCAGCAGCTCGCATGTCCTTTGTAGTTCTGGGGGAGCGGAATTTAACTAGGAGAGGTTCAAACTTAAACTGGACAAGGATACATGTAGCCTGCTGCCAGCACAGACCTAGGCGTACCCAGTAGAATATCTCATTATACAGTCTTCCACAGCCTGTCCAACTCAATCTGTCTTCTCAACCTCTCTGCTCCTCTCTCTTGGCCTCTCTCTTCTCTGTTTTTGCAGCTCTCCCTCCCTTCTCTCCCCCCCCCCCTCATCCGAGTCTCCCATGCCCCCTTCACCACTCCCAGCTTTCATTATGCCACCATTTCTCAACCTCTCCACCTTTCCGCTGCCACACTATATATTTCTGGTTGTCTTTCCTCCTCATCCTCCTCCTCAGCCGCCGCCTCTTACAGGTCTCCAGCTTCTCATTACTCCTTCTAAAATAATTTTCCTCCGCTCACCTCGACGACCACCATACAATTTAGGAGATGCATCGTTAAAAAAAACCTATAAATTGATTCCTGTTCCAGGCCAAGGTAAATGTGCCAGTAGTAATTTGTAAAAGGGAAAAAAAAAATTAAAAAGTGAATACATTTATTCTGACGTGGGCAATAATTAAGATTTCAGTGCCGGTCTGCTCATTAGACAGACAGCTATTGTCTAATTCACTCCTGTTGCCCCCCAGAACTCCATCCTAATGCATTAAATGTAATATTTAGAGAGTGACTGAGGAGTTCATCCCGCTTCATTTACATCAAACCTGCTTTTAGTTGTCCATTACTAGCAATTATTGAGCGCAAGCAATCGCGGCGGACAAATTAAGAGAGGCAGTATGGTTATTTATGAGGAGGTCTAGGACACATTTTATGCGTTCACAGTGATAGTTTCCAGGGACAAGGTGATCCTTGTGGCTGATTTCATGAGTTGGCACAGGTGCCAGAGTCTGGAGTTGTTTTCATTAGAGCCATATCGAGAAGTGGCAAAGTGACAGCATGGGATGCTCTGAAGACCATTGTTGTATCAGTGGGAGACAGAGATAACCCTGTTTAGGGAAATGATGTAACAAATCACAGGAGCAGCAGCTAAATTAAACTTAATCTTGAATGTTTCTTTCGTGCCTCTGGGAGATTTAAGACTTCTGTTTTGACACATAATCACTGAAAATACACCACGGCAATTTGTGGTTGGCAAAGTTTTTTTTTTTTCTTGTCATGTACTTTGGCAAGTGTTTAACTGTCAGGTTAGACTTTTGTCCAGTGAAAATCAGACACCATGAATATCATGCTTCTCTTGTCCCTTGCTGCACGTGTGAAACTGCAAGTTAAAGCCCACATTAAAGTCAAAATCACTGGGCATTTATTTACACTTTATATGTACATTTCAGGCCACTGACTACATCTAATGTACAGTAGGTATGTACTACACATCGTTATAGGTTATTTATTTGTTTTTTTGGTGGTTTCCTGCTAGTTTATCTCAAAAAAAGATATAAAACATATACTGTAGAAATCTTTAAGAATTACAGTTATAGATACATACATTGATACAGTGATGGCGGTGGCTGCCATGTAAGGTGCCAACCAAGGCACATCAGGAGTAGTTTGGGGTTCAGTATCTTGCCCAAGGCCAAGTCAAAATGTAGACCAGGGGAATCGAACTTACAACCTTTCGATAACAAGGGGTTGGCTTTAACCCTGAGCCACAGCCACTCCTAACATGATATACACTGACATATTTTTCTTTGTGATGGCGTATGTTTTCACCCGTCCCTTGTGTGTTGCCTGTGTTCACAATTTCTTCATAGTGGTTTTCATGTTTTCCTCTGTATTTGCATTACTTTGGTGTTTTCCTTGCCTGCTTTTTTTGGTGCCTGTTTTTATCACCTACAATTTCATTGTTCGCACATTTGGATTTTCTATTTAATTTGGACATCAGCTCATTTAAAACTTGCTTTCTGTGTGTACACGGGACGGATCCAAAACCCTAACATCAGATGGATCACAAGTGTTTTATACCAGCTGGTGATTGAATGAAATTCTTATTAATAAATAATAACACATTGCATATCTAAACTGATAGATCACACTTAAAGTAAGAATATATCAAGAAGTTGACTAACGCATAGTGACATATTGGATTGACAGAATTGTCCGTGCTAAGATAATTAGATGACTTATTTTCAAATCATGTAAAGGGAAGGTGTCATACTACCAACAACACCTTCAATGTCTTTGCTGTCTCTTTTGTGACACTAAGGTATCATTTTATGATGATGAGGCATTTGCGTCCAATCTGTTTTTGCTTTTCTTAGCTCCTTTTATTCTTCACTGAAATCAAAATGCCAAAATAAAGATACACGCACCTGTTTTTATTCTGAGAGTGACAAGCACTCTCAACATACCCGACATGATTTCCTGTCACCCGATGGCCCACTTTTATCTAAAAATTTCTATTTGATGGGGCAATGAGGTGTAACAACATTCACAGTGGTGACAGAGAGAAAGACCGGGGCATTGACTACAGACAGAAAGTTTGACAAACCGTGCCGCCTGTGTTTTTTTATTTCCAGAGCAAATTAAAGCACACATACAGCTGCAAGCTGATCTTCCTTTTCAAACCCCATTCGAGCACAATAAACATAAAACTGCAAATCATTTTTCTGTTTGTTTTGAAGAGACAGTGGGGGATCGAAATTTCTTAAGGTCAGACGCATAGTGTTTTTTAATGCATCCCTCCCTCATCTCTGCCAAGTACTGACAGTAGATGTTTGCATGAAACTGTCAGCAAGACAAGATACAACACAACAATACAACATAGCTGTCTGATGTCAGTGCTACAAAGTGTGAAAGTGTTTGGTGTCAAAGCGTGCAAACCTGTTGACAAAGTGACCAAAATTGTCTGACTGTGTTTGTTTCCAGCTGACGCCAGTAGGAACCACCATCTTCTCTGGTTTCTGGGGGAACAACGGGGCAGCAGACATCGACGACGGTCCCAACGGACAGATAGAGTACACCATTCAGTACAACCCAAAAGACCCGGTATGTTATCTATCTGTTATGGCATGTTATGTTCTATAGTTGTAAAGACATAACTTCAACTCGGAGAGCCACAGGTTTTTACTGACAACAGTTCCCACAGCTCCTTAAGAAGCCAATGATGAGCCGCGAAGGGAAGATGCCTGTTGAAGTTTGCTGAGAAACACTTGAAGGAGGATACATTTCAGGTGTCTGGTGTCTGGTGTTGGTAAGAAATGAAGCAAGGTCTAACTGGGGGTCAATGCCACATGTCCCCAACTGACATAGAACGGAGGCGCTGTGTGTTCTTTGCAATCAAGTTAGCGATGACAAATGTGAGGACAGTGTCGCTTTTTTTGGATCTCAAAATATTTTAGTTTTAGGTTTTCGATTCAAAAGCATTGAGGATTGATGACTCGCAGCCAGTTTTGACCTCCCTAACATCTATCCAGGTAAGACCAGGGTTCTTTCCAGAGACTAGGAGGCGTGATCTCAGCCGTGGGACCGTAAGGCCATGTTCCTGGAAATTGAGGAGTGGAAGAACGTGCTTCAGAAAACTGAGGCCATGAGCGGAGAAAAGCTGGCCTGCCCCTCAACAGTGGAAGAACTTCTTAAATTACACAAGGGCATTAATGGAAAACACTCAACCGAAATGTGGATGCTCATCACCGTCCTCACTGCAACAAAGGGAGATCTCAATAAAGAACGCCACAGAGAGACAAACCTTGAGGCTGTAGAGGTCACTGAGGCCCTTTTTCCTTTAACTAGACATCCAGCCCGTCTCGGAAGGGCTGAGAGCTGGTTGTTATCGAGCGTGTGCGGAAACCAAACAAGATCAACTTCATCATGAGCTGCAGCAAACACTCCTTAGAGATACAGACTCGAGGAACCAGGCAGAGACTGAAAAACCTAAAGGACTTTGAGATCGAAGAAGCCTTTTTGTGAAGGGTTTGACCAACAGCTCCACACAGAGGAGAAACCCACAGCAGAGTCGGAGAAGAGCACACCGCAAATCTGGGAGGCATTTCTACAAAGATTGGTAGAAGACTATTGCTGTTTCACTCCTTAATATCTCTTTTGCGTTCCTGTTCCAATATTACCAATCTCATAGAGATTCACCAGACTTTCGCATCTCAGCTCGGCACAAGATGAATTTATTCCTGGCAGCCTGAGTGAGGAATACTACAAAACTGTGAAAATGTGACTGCTGACCCTGTAATTGACGTGATGCGTTTGTGTTTGTTATGTATCTGCGTGTGTTGCAGACAACAAACAGAACCTTTGACATCCCCCTGACACTGTTCGGCGCCGTGGTTCTCCGAGAAAGACTCAACTACGAGGAGATAACGCGGTACCTGGTCATCATACAAGCAAACGTAAGTGGTTTCTCTTTTCTTATATCCGATTTTGTCTGCTTGCACGTCTCTGTGGAGCTTTCAGCAGCCAAGTATAGTATTTTTCACACATTATAAAATATAGATGTGATTCGAAAGGTATGTTTTTCGTCTGAGATCCGTCATGAGGGATGTCTGGAGAAACTCTCTCCTGATTGAGTGGGAGTGTAGTCTGGAGCCGGGAGTATTGTTGTGCTTATGAATTTTTCTTTATCAGGATAACACTGCTGTTACACAGCCTTCAGACCATTTCTGCTCTGAGTCAGCCTTAAGAGAGCTTTAAGTGCATCCTTAATTATCACTAATGTCTTTGTTAATGTAAATGTTTCCCTCCTTTTTTATTGCACAACACTCTTTGTTCTATTTGTAAAGGTGGTTTATGTTAGTTTATTTCGCTCGACGCAAAATCGGGCTCGTGGGAAACGGCGGTGGACAGAAGGATCTAAACTATGGCATGACAGGAAATTGTTTACGTTGCACAATTAAGGTTTTTGTTATGACAGGAAAACCTTTCTTAGTTCTCATCCAAGTATTCTGGCAAAACATTAATTTGTCTCAAGGCCCATTTACCCTGAAAGCATTACTAAAAGTCTACACTACACTGAAAGATTTATGGGTTTTTGACTGCTTGAAAGCTCGACATATTTGCCATTTATGTGTATACAATATTAAGAGTGTTTTGAGGGCGAATTTGCCGAATATAAATTCTTAGCAAAGACATGGATGTGCAGCCAAGGGGAAAAAACCCTTGAAAAACACCATGGCCGTTGCCGTGTAACTGCGACACATACGACATCGCAGTTTGGTTATGAGAAAAGTTAACACACCTTTCATGCTAACGGGCCACTCGTTATTAGCGCTGTAGCCTTCTGATTATAATCTACTCGAAAATGACACAGTATGGGGCGCCGTTTGGCTCGGTTGGTGGGGCACGCGTCCCATGTGTCCCGGGGCTCTGCAGTGGACAAGGGTTCGACTCTCTCTCTCCCTGTTTCCTGTCATATCTTCAGCTGTACTATCAATAAAGCCATAAAAGGCCAAAAATGACACAGTATTACACCCGAACATGCACGTCTTTATCCTCTGCAGGTTTTCGACCAGGCGGTGCTATTATTCATTAGCAGAAGTTATGGATATTATTAGCCAACATCGACTGTGTGAACATTGCCGGCTGTCGCGTGACTCACCCGAAGGTGTTATCTTCACAACTTTGGTGAAAAAAACTAAATAGTTGTCACTTATCCGTATTAAGTTAGGACAGACTTTATAAAGTTAAGTTTCATAAAATCAAATATTTAATATCCGGAAAATAATGACTAAATAAAAATATTGTCAATTTTTAATTGGGTGTTATTTTGCTAAATCCAAAAAAACATGAAATTCAACTTAAAATTAGTCTACATGTGGAGGAGATTTGTATCAGCCATGCTGAGAAAATATGCACCTTTTTTTTTTTTTAAATTATATAAAAAGAAAACTGTTTCTAAATCTTTCAAGTCTACAGGTCCTCCAGAGGATGTGAGGGTCAGGCTGAAGTCGAGCGTCCTCTCACAGTAAGACGGTCGAGCCTTCAGCTACCCAAAAAAAGTTAATTAACAGGCAGTCAGTTGTTACCAGAAGCTTTGTGCCACTTCAAATGGCAACATTGTTATTGTTATTTATTTTACTGTCTGTGAAATATTTTTGAATCAAGTTATTCAGCCATGTAGGATCATCTGTTCAGCCAAGGAACCACATGTATTCTGCTTTAAAAGGTAAAAACCCTCATTGGTGCCCTAAAGGCCAAACCTGCTGTGGGCCCTGCATGGGTCTACCGACAGG
Organism: Sparus aurata; assembly: GCF_900880675.1. NCBI lineage: Eukaryota > Metazoa > Chordata > Actinopteri > Spariformes > Sparidae > Sparus > Sparus aurata. The sequence goes on from NC_044206.1 coordinate 14,948,350, forward strand.
GGGCCCAAATGGGATTAGTGTGGGTTTGCTCCTGACCACAGTGAAGCTACGCTGTCCCACACTGGGACCACACGGGCATTGCTGGGTTGCTGTCACTGATTCAAGCACATCTTCTCTGTTATTTGTCAGTGCATGCGGTATATAAATAGATTGTTTATTGAAACTACAGCTGTCATGGTTATGAAAGACACCCTACACATGGCTGTTGCGATGAAGCGTGTGAGGCACTGTGTTTTTGAGGCGATTCTTTTTTCCGGCAGAGAACTCCGCTTTTTTTACCGTGAGGTGATTGACACTAAGGAGAGCATAATGTCACGTAGTGATAGAAAAACACTCAATTTAAATGTGATTAAATACGAGTTAGCTGAGTTAAACATGAAGTAATTAAGGTTTTATGCTTTGTATCTTGTTTAAACAAATTTAACATTTTTATGGAACACAGAGTTTAATTGCCAAATACTGCTTCTTCTAAACAACGTGTTTATCTCCTACTGTACTGCCTGATATGCAGAGACAGCTACTGTATGTAATTTGTTGTAAATTGCAGTCCAGACGTCTTGCTCAGATTTTAAGGAGCAGTCATTATCTGTATGGTTTTCCTTCCTAAAGGGTGGTGATCAAATTGAATCGTCCGAGTCCAGTTTTCCCGTAGAGTGTTTTGCAAAATAACAACCATAAAAAACAGGTTTGTGTGTTTCTTAATCATCTTGAAATAAAAACTGGAAACACAGCAGTTATGTTGACCATTCAGATGAATAGGCCTGTAAAGTGTTTCCCGTGAATTTGCTGAGCATCTACACTTTGTATGTAATTGGACGGTGGATAATTCAGCAAAAAGCGGATCAAAAAAGGGACAGTGGCACTGTAGAACACCAAAGAGTGATTGCACCCTCATGCCTAAGCAGAAATAAAAGTTTTTGTTTTGCTCTACTTTCAATATAAGACCAGTAATCTGTGTTTCCTGTCAAGTATTGTATAGATATGTTTCAATGGCCACATATAAACTAGGGTTATGCTATTCTGAGACGTATAACTGTTTTAAAAACATATCTGCCATTGAGCAAGAAAAAAAGGTGTCGTACTTTTGTTTTTTCTATCTATATTAATGTATATCGATGTAATTTTATGTATATCGATGCAATTGGCATTCATCGTGAAATGTGTTGTGTACTTTACATCAGGTGTAGTCCTGAAAATGATTAGCTGAACGCCCTGCCATCAGCTAATGGGCATCCATTAGAAATAAACAAATAAACATGCCAGTTACAAATGCATTAGAAGTCTGTTTATTGGCTGTTGATGAGGTATAAATAGAGATGAACACGGTTATTCAAACAGAAAGCGGCCTTTGAAGGCACTGAGAGATCCCTGCAGTTCTGTTGATTTGATTTCCCGATAATGTTCAGTGCGACTGTGTCGTGCTCACTTTTTATGGTAGACTGGAAGATACAGATATCTTAATACAAAAGCCGAATACCATCCAATAATAAAACAAAGACTCCTTCTCTCTTTCCAGGATCGAGCCCCCTATCCAAGTGAGCGCCGTACGGCCACCACCACTCTGACTGTCGACGTTCTGGATGGTGATGACTTGGGCCCCATGTTTCTACCTTGTACGCTTGTGGGAAACACCCGCGACTGCAGTCCCATCACGTATCGGGCTAATGTACTGGAGCTGACAGAGCCGGTTAGTGTGTGCCTATCATTATTATTTTTTTTAACTGTGGGACTCAGTTCATTGCTGCATTACCTCTTGCCGTCAGTAAACAGTGATAGGATGTGTGTGCTTTAATTTTTTCTTGTTATATTTTAGTATATTTAGTGCACTTTTGGGTTATGTGAGCTCCAGATAGCTATGATTTAGAGTAACAGGGGCAAAAAACTCATAATTCTTTATCTACGTATATACACTGACTTTATGCATATAAAATAGTGCATAATAACAGCCTGTTCTAAGAGCAAAACGCATCAAACTACATAAATGTGCGTAATTTTCATGTATAGGGCTTTAAAAACTGGTATATTTGCTATATATTACTGGATTTGAAAATCTCAAAGGCTACATGATGCATGAAATATACAGAGGCTGGCGTATCGGTTACCCAAGAGAGAGGAGAAAGAAGAGACAGTGGGTTACTTGTATACACTATCGATCATTGGTGGCTGTAGGCTCTAGGGCGGGCATAGAAGCTCATATGTGCTCAAATGAGCTGTCAGTCAAACGGCTGCTATCTCAGGATCTCCGGTGTGGAAGGACGATGGCATCTGCTGTGAAGTGAGGAGATAAACGTATGAGAAGCCATCGACAATCACATTTGTTTGCCATCAGAAAAGGTGTGTTTTGTACTAAGTATTTATCTCAAACGGAATTTTGTGAATAAGAGAGGACAGGTCTTGTTGGAGTTTGGTGCACTACTGAAACACCCGGACACATTATCGATGAGTTGGCAAAACTTACCTTGAAATGGTTGGCATCAATAGAAACACGAGAATCTAAGCTTTTCTAACGATGTATGGCATGATACAGCACGTGTTCGTCTGTTTGCTTCACCGTGTTAGTAAAGTTTGATGGCCTGTTTTGACAGGTTTTAACTGTTTGTTATTCCATGATCTTGAAGAACCGATGCTGCTCGTGCGTACCCACCGACTTTTGTACTATTTTGCATTATTCTCCAAAATTTTCCAGCCCCTCGAAATCCTTTGTAATTACATTCCCTCAGCAGGTAACAAATCAAGGGAAATCATTCAACTTAATTCTTGCAATTTATATAATGACAGACTGTGTACTTCAAACAAGATTTGTTTTTTAATCTCTGATAGACAGCTAATATCACGTTTGAAAGCTCACATTAGACGTTAAGATAACAAACGATAATTTATTTAACTTGACATTTAAACTGTAGCTGTTAAGTAATGAAAACAAAGGGCAAAGTCATTAATGTGTCAAAAAGTTGACGCTCCTGTTTACTTATATGTGCGCTACGGTGAGATTTGATAAGCAATTGGCAAGAACGCTGACATTTTAACGACAGGAGGGTCAGGTTACAAACTGAAAGAATGGATTGATATTATTGCGGTTATAATAATATAATATAGACATAACCATATATTATTCAATGAAAAAGGTTATTATTGTTTTAACGGATGATTTCTTGTCCTCTGAGATTATATCAGACGTTAATGTCCTCCTGAAAACGATCTATGATGTTTGAGAAATTGTAGGTCACGGAATTATATTGTTCCACTCTGCAATTAGGATGAAAGCCAGTGTATTTAATGAGCCTAAGAGACTGTTCTAAACAAAAAAAAACAAAAAAGTCTAAGTCATTTCCGACAGATTTTACCGCAGGCCTCCTGTGGAGTGTTATTTGAAAGTGAGCCTGCAACACCGAGGTATGTATTTATGCTTACACAGCTGTATACATCATTTTGCATTTGTATCTCGGGCATTTAGCTGATGCTGTTACACAGAGCGACTTACAATACCACTTTGTAAATGAGACAAAGTTGCTGCAGGCAAAAATCCTCGACTCTGACAAGTCAGCAGAGCGTTCATCCCTTACCGCACGCACGCATGCACGTACGCACGCACGCGCACCCTTGATGGTGACAAGCTAGCAGTGCATTCATGCCTTAACACCTCCCGCATCCACCTACGCACACATACCCCTTAACAGTGTCAAGCCAGTCGAGCAGTCATGCCGAACTGGACATTGTCTACTTCATCTCTTTGTTTATTCTGAGATCTTTCTCACACACACACGCGCGCACAAACACACAGATACACACACGTGCACACACATGCTCACTTAACTCCTGAGTCTTTCTCTGCCTTCAAACCCCTTTTTCTTATCGCTCCTCACTCTCACATACACTCTCACAGACACGCTGGGAGAGACACACAACAGCGAAAAAAAAAGGGTAAATCAACTTTACACCTTGTGGTTTTGAGAAGGAGCAAGTGTAGGCAAGACAAGGACAGGGTTTATGATGGTGGGAGGGTGGGGGGACCAAACAGGGAGGAAAGTAAAGGCAGAAACACAGAAAAGTTACTCGAGGAAAATACTACGAGGGGGTTTTTGAAAAATCTCGACACACGTCAATTTGCTCCCAATACACAACTGCCGCTGACTCCAGATGCTTCACCGATTTCGGCATTTATAATCTTGCAACACAGCACAGCAGTAGATTCAGACGAGCACGGGCCACTTCACGTCTCGCTTCTGTTGGTGATCTTCACTCTCTGAATAACACTGTGATCCCTGCTCAGTGCGGGAGTAAGAACCTCTGCAGATGTCAGTTTAAAGCTCATGTTGAGGGAAAACTGATAAACTTTCTCACAGAAGGCATTTTGGGTATACGTCATAGCAGGAAATGAACACTTAGAATTAATGAAGGCTGCATCCCACGTGGGTACTTGCATTGTACTCGCGTGGCTTAATTGGCACTCGTTAACAGAGCCATCTTTAATGTTACCAGTCACACCTGTGCTTCTCCTGCCAACACAAGTCAAATTATCTGCTGTTAAAAGGTCCGTTCTTTGAACGTGGGTCAATCATTGATTACGACCGAGCCTCCTTTACTTGCCCTACTCTCGACAGTCGTGACTTCTCAGGGTGCACTAGTCAGATAATGTTCTCTCTCTCAATGGAATTTAAAAGGCATTGTTAACGCTTACCCACTAAATGTGGCATTTTGTCTGTCCCCCCCACCATTGCATAAACATCACAACACTGTGTTTTATTTTGAGAGCGAATGCACTATGCTGTATCACTGCCTGATTTATTAAATATTCAGAGTGGGTGCATACTGTAGAAGTCAGCCAGTCTTACGTTTTATTCTACATCTACCGAGATTCTTATGATAGAACACCACGTGATACCAATGAAATTATACCATTAACTCACAAACCTCGTTAGAAGCTGGCACCAACTGTCAGAATTCCGACTAGGGCACGAACAGAACAGTCATTTTGGAACAGACAAACATTGGAAAAACAGTTTATTCATATTCATAATAACATATTTATTTTTCCCCTGCAGCTTTCTACAAGCTCTGTAGAGGTAGAGGTATTATACCTTGAATGTACTGGTCAACACATGTGCTGCCCACGTACAGTAGTGGCCTCATTGAAATGAATTAGAAGGTATCCACAGTCAGTGAACTGAAAAGCTTAACGAAACAATTTCAGGTCATTAAATAAAGTGTGCATTAATGCCGGATGGCATTCAAAGCAGCTGTCTCTCTAGGGCCTTGTTTGATTGATTAAGGCTAGACTTTGAAGCCATCTAATATGAGTACTCTGATATTTTCTGCTGGATGGATGGATGGATGGATGGATGGATGGATGGATAGATGGATGGGGGTGTGATGAGAGAGGTGGAAACACAATACGAGCGTAAAGGACAGCGCGAGGAGCTGTTGCGGGGCTGTAAGAAAGATGAGGTGAATTGAGGAGAGGAGCGAACGAAGAGGAGAGCCGAGGCACCATAATAGTTTGAGTCCTAATCAGACTGATGGGATATGACAACCTCGGAGCCTCAGAGCCAACATAACTATTCTCCCTCTCTGTGTGTCTTTCTCCCTCACTTAACGCTCTCGCACACCAAGATGCTGGTCATTTGTGCCGAGGACTGTGCTGTCGGGCCACGTTTGCACATCCACTTCAAAAAGCGATGCTGCCTCTGCAACTCAGAAATGTACCACTGTTAGGGAAGCACAGATTATTGAACAGTACAGTAAACAACTTCCCCAGGACCTGACTGATCCTTTAGCCCGGCGTTGCGTCAGACGGGCAATCGGTTGGCTACGAGTTGCATAAAGAAGAACAGAGCATAGCAGACTAAATCAATATACTTTGTGCTGTAACTTCATTTTAAAGCTGCTCTTCAACAAGGGATTACAACTTTGCAGTGCACTGCACTGTAGAAATGGCCATCTGTTACTTTTATATGCGATGGGGGAGCTCTGTGTCTTTGTTGCACCACGGAGAACATGGCTTAGCGGTTGACACAAAGTCTCAACTGACCACTAGGGGCCCTCAGGGGGTTTTCCCCTCCTTTTATTGATCTGCTCACTGCTCTCAGGATCAGCCACCTGCCTGCACAGCTGCTGCTCATTAGTTCCCCCGTATATAGACGAGGCAGGTTTCCCACACACACGTCTGCCAGGTGGTGTTGCCTTGTTATTGTAGAGGCTGAGTCATTCATGTCGACTTGATACCTGTTGCTCGCATTCCGCCTGCTGATTCTGCAGCGTTTGCTCTCCTGATTCTGCCTGACTGCATCTTTTCTGACAGTAAGCCTCGAAAGCCCAGTGAGTTAAAGAGGCTTTTTTTGCATTACCTGCCCAGCTTGTTGTGTCTGCTTAGGGCTCCACCAGTCTGGGCCCGTATAATTAACTGAGTTCACCTTTTCCAGGCTCTCCTCGAGTAATCGTGTTACACGAAACTTAAGGTTGGTAATAGTGGACAACTGAGCTCACTCAGGTTACTCACTTGCTCTGTTAGAGCCCAGTTTGAGCCTTCGAGCAGGAAACAATGAGCAGTGCCAGATCAAGAACAGTTTTTTTTTTTTTTTTTGGTCTGTAAATTCAGCTGGAGCTGTAATGATTAGTCATTTTCTGAAGCTAAAATAAAATGTAAAAATACACCACTGTTTGCTGCTTATCTGATGTTGCCTTTTTGTTGTCTATGGTAGGAACCTTTGCTACTGTATCTTTTGGAAATTGATTGTTGGTTTGTCATTGGCCGATTGGCAAAACAAATTTGGGCTTTGGTTTTTTTCTATTATTTCATTATTGACAATTAAAATATTTAGTTTGAAGGGAGCCAGCTGAGGTGGTTCAGGAATCCTGTTAGGATGCCTCCTGGGCGCCACCCCTCGGAGGTTTTTACCCTGCAAGACCAATTGGGAGGAGACCCCGGGGGGGAACCAGAACCTGCTGGAGGGATTATATATCATCTGGCCTGGAAACGCCTCAGGACCCCCCAGGAGGACCTAGAGACTGTTGCTGGGGAGAGAAATGTCTGGAAGATGATGGATGGATGGATGGATGAAAAACAATCTACCGGAATTTAATAAGAAGAGCCAGTGCTCAGTGATTTAAAGCCAGCTTTGGAAGAAAGAGTGTGATGCAGAGCTAGAATTTCTGGAGGAACAAACACCCAGAGTTGCATCAGGTCTTGCTCTGTTTCTGAGCATTTAACCAACAGCAGGAGAGCTAGAAGATGACTTGTTGACTTGCAGGAAGTGGATTTATTTTCACTCGTATTTATCAAGGTGGTGGCAGATCTAGTAATTTCGACATTTTAATGCAGGAAAGGTGCATATTACACCTGTATTTACACTCAAACAGTCAAAATGTTACATCAAAATCTTGGTGTCTTTTCTATGCGGTATTTTTATTGTTGTTCAGTATTTCACAGTTGTTTTTGGCAATGTAAATCCCTGTTTCTCATGCTGATAAAGCCTGTTGAATAACTCGCACAGCCGAAGCTTGCAGACATAAACTCGAGTCTTGACTGTGTAAACAAACGATGCAAAACATTGTCTGAGTTTGATTAAAGTCTGACGCCAGCTTTGCGACTGAAGTGCTGTCTGTACTGTACGTCCACTTTCAAAAGCCAGACACTATTCAAAGTAAATTGCCGTGCCTGTATTATTTTTTTTCAGAGAGGCAGAGGCGTTTTGTGCTGAACAAAGGTCCAAGTGTAAACTCTGAAGTGCTGGTGCGAAGGACGGAGGTCAGACTCTTTATGCAGCGGATGATCAGGGCATTCAAAGGATCAAATTAGCCTCTTTGAGGATAAGATTAAATGTATTACAGCTGAGCTCGTTGCATAACGTTGACTTTTTACTGGCCGGCTCGCCCAGTGTTGTCGACCTGTAGTATCAGTACTTCTCAGTGGCCGGGCTCTCTTTCTTTTCTTCTTTGCTGCATTTACATCTCTCTCTGCTCCCTGTTTACCCTCACCTGGCAGATTCATCTCCCCTCCATATATTTACACCCTCTTTTACTCCACTTCATTACTCGCCATAACTCCCTCTCCGCCGGCGTCTCCCTCCTCTCCTCTTCCTTGCTCAGTGACAGGCAACAGGAGCTATAGCTCTATGATGGCCAGTAGATTTTAAGTGCCGCATGACAGGTGTGGTGGTAAAGCATTGTATCATAGCAGGTGTACGGGCGTATATGTGTGTGAGTTACATTCACGCATGTTTGGGAATACGCGCGGCCTTGTTTGTGCGCTTGGCTTGACAGTTTACAGCTTTAGTGATTGTGGTTTTTATCCTGTAGGTATGTAATATTTATCCCATTGGGGGGTTCTTCATATCGCCAACACCTCAGCATTTTACACCGACATAAGTCAACGTAATAGCCCGGCCACACCTGCAGATTCATAAAGTGTGTGTGTGTGCAGATTGGATGGACTTCTGAAGAGACAATAATCATGCACAATAGCAGTATTTCCTACTCGTTGTTTTGTGTCATTCTGTCAATTCTTTTTAAAACATATACAGTATACATGACTTTGAGGGTGTGCATGTGCACACAAGATCTACATGGGATTCAAAGCACACCACACTGTTTTTGCCAACAATTGATTTTCCTATTCTGCAGCCTTCTGTTTAATTCTCGCTGGCTTTGCCTGGCGTGCTCATAGCCTGTTGTTTCATAAGTAAAGAGCAAAAAATAAGGCTTGTATTTTACCAGAGAACAATGCAGTGGGACAGACAGCCAAGAAATAATGCCTCGAATACCTCTTTTTATTATTTTTAACTCCTGCTTCAAGGCGGATCTTATTTTCTAGGTGCTGTATCGTAGGCAGCTGAACTTGTTTCAGTTTCGTGAAGACGTTTTCACCTCTCATCCAAGAGGCTTCTTCAGTTCTCACTAACTGGAGGGGAGCTGCAGGTTTTTAAACTCTGTGTGGGAGTGTCCTTACAGAGTTGTTAAGGACACGTGTGAGCTCTCAGAATTACCACGACCTGGATGACTGAAAACCTTCCTCACATGCATCTGCTTTTGTTGCAAATGTTTGCAGGCTGAAAACTTAGTTTAAAGATTTAAAGCGATGTGCTGTGAAGATGCAAGTTAAAGCTGTACTTTCAAAATGAAACTACAGAACACTACTGTGTCTTTTCATATGTGGTGCAACATTGACTGTGGTGCGAGCTCTCAAGACTGAAGTGTTCGCTATGTTTGGCCCTATTCACACGGGACTAGCATTATCCGGGGACCTCATGGGATTTATCTCCTGTATATGATGTCAAGGCTAACATCAACTTTCAGAAGTGAAGCATTTCTTCAGCACCCACATAAACACACATTTTCAGCTTATTAAGACAAAATAAAAGATGCTTTGTGGCTGTATTTGAATGTGACAACTGTTTGCTGCTTCTAACCTTCTGTCATCACTTTTAAACAACCACGCAAAGCTGTTGACTGCTGTTCAACAAGTTGCGAGCCACTGGCAAGTTTCTTACTCTTGCAGTTCTCTGAAAACAGGAAACAAGCCGCTTAAAAAGAATTACAACGCCGAAAAATGACACGCACAAACTCATTTTGTCATGTAACCTCTGTGTTTGGTGACATATGTCGCGTAATATGCGGTACAGACGTGGCAAACACAGACTTGCACAGGATTGAGATCACAGACGATCAGCACAGTTAAGACAAAGTACTAGAGTACCACAAGTATTACTAGTCCCGTGCGAATAGGTTTTTTGTAGGTAATATAGTTGTGATCCTCGGCTCTAATGCTCTGCCTGTTTGTGTTTCCAGAATAAGGTGAGTCCCCTCAATGTGACTCCACCAATTCAAGCTGTGGACCAGGACAGAAACATACAGCCCCCCTCTGACAGGCCTGGGATTCTCTACAGCATCCTCATAGGTAGGTTTACTTATTTTAAAAAAAAAATGTTTTGTGGTAATGCTTCTTGGAACTAGCATAGGGCAGTCTGACTTTAGTCCACAGATTTAGACAATTGTAAGTGGTGTTGCAAATCAATCCACTTAGATCTTGATATGGCCGCCAAAAGGTTGGGGCAGGGCATTAACGGATAGACGGTCAAAATCAGCTGGTTGGCAGAGTTTTAATTTTTTTATTTTTCATCTTGTTTTCATTATTTATGTACTGAAAATGAATGGTACCAAATGTTAAACACCAAATAGAAGCATAACATGCTTCTGGAACTCACTAGGGGGGCCATGAACTGAAATTATCAGCACAATGTAAAGAAATAACAGAGTTGACTTTATGTCAAAGGAGTCTATGTACTGTGTTGGAGAGATATCTACTGAAGTTAGCATGCCAATCAGTTAGCCCCTGCCCCTGCTGTCTCATCATGCCACTATGTACCTCAAAAGCCCACAGCGTGATGGTACAATCCTTCGTATTTTCAGTTGTGAGATGTTTGCCATGTAAGCTTTGTTGGTATAATAGATCTTATTTAGCAACAGCAAAGATCATGGTGAGCAGCAGTTAGCGGTTACTCTAGTGAGACTCTGCCTCCTATTTCTTAGAGCCACTTTGACAGTTGGCCAATTCTTGCCTATCTCATCTTTTTTTTTTTTTTTTTTTTTTTATCCGAATAGGTCCCATACAAGGAAAATATAATTTAACCGACGATTGACATCCAACAACAAACTTTAATTTAGAGTGACACCAGCACATCTGTTCATGGAGGCCTTCACGTAGTCAAATCTCGTCAAATGCAGATTCCTGGTCTCAGGGTTCCTCTAATTGATCATGTTTTTAAAGCAGGCTCTTAAATGTTTAGGTGCACAATTAACTCAGCGGGGTAGTAATGTATGTAAAGTAGTTGTTAACAGGATGCTAAAAGCCGGTTTGCAAAGGGATAAGATGCTTAAAAATTGCCAAGATGGCATTGTCTACCCATTAATGCTTCAAGTACCTCGAGTTGAAAGTGGTTGCTTTCTAACAGTTACAGTTCACCATCGCCTCGAGACATATTGACATTGACTTTTTATTCCCAGAGGATTTGCATAGTCCGTAAAAAAAAAAAAAAAAAAAAAAAATGCACTGGCATGACTTGACACAGCCTTGATTACATTTCCCAGGATCCCGCTGTGAAACTAAAACTCTGTCTGAGTGAGGATTAAGAGAGGGCACAAAATCTGTTGCAACAATTTGAACATGGGGAAAAAAAAAGAAAAGAATTAAGGGCAGTTCAGGGTCAGTCGAGAAAGAAAAACAATATCCTACCAGTGGTTGGTTAATTGCCCTGGAGTCTGGACAGCAATGTTATTTTAAAGAACAGCTGCTAAGTTCCCAAAGTTGGTCTTTGAGATACAGGCTGTGATTCTCTGATGCAAGGACATGCCTTTAAGGAGAATATAGGCACTCGCACAAAACATCAATAACCGTGGGGGGGGGGGGGATCACGCTGTTTGGTGTACATGTGCCTCCTCTCACTTGATTTCCCCGCTGAGCAATGCAGCAATCCAAAGCATCATATATGTATGTTTGTGCGTCCCCACCTGTGGAGAACAGAGATGAGAAAACTGGGAGCATTAGCCATGCCTCTCGTCCGCTCCTTTTCTACTCCCCCTCCCCCCCCCACCAGGCGCCCACCAGATAACTTTATTATTGATTCCAAAGCCAATTGCCGATCCCTCCCTCACTCACCTGTTTTTTTGGATATTTTGTATGCTCTGTTCTTACCGTTTGCATCTTTTTGCCTTCCCCTCTCTCACACTCAGGCAAACCAGAGACCTACGCGGAATACTTCAGCCTGAACAGAACCACAGCAGAGCTCCTGCTTCTAAAGCCCGTCGATAGAGAGCTCCACCGCCGATTTGATCTGGTTATCAAGGTGGGAAACACAGCGCTGCAAACAGAGGGAAAAGGTTTAACTTGATTTTCCTCCCAGGGTGTTATGGAAACAGTAACCCCCCACCCCCCGTCTTCAATGTGCACTGCTTCTTTTCTTTTTTTTTTTTCAGCCATTAACCCCCAATGATCCATCAAGCTGTTGATCAGTAAACCTGACGCTTAAATAAAGACTAAACGTTGCTCCCTAACGCATTTATTTGGTGCTTCCTGGTTTCCCAAACCCGAACACATTAAATGCCGGTTAATTGTAAAGCATTTGAGCTCTCCCATGCTGTGCAAAGGTGTTTTTTGTCTCAATTAGGGCCGGTAATGAAATTGCACCACCAAGCATACTACATCAGATTCTACTCTGCTGAAATCGGAGATGTAATATTTCTTCCATAGGCTGTTTTGAAGTCGTTAAGTGTGTGGTAAATGGGCAGTGCATTAGGTGTACATCTGGGATGGTAAACTAATGAACGGTTGCGAGGAGGAGGAATAGAGGCGCAGTGGCACGAAGGAAAAGATGTGGATGATAGCGATCGCAAATAAGCTGCCAGCGCACAGGCAATCTAGCAGTTGGATAGGTGTAAGTGAATGGGTTTTAGATTGGGAAAAGACGTGAGGCGAAGACGGTGTGAGGTGAAATTGAGTAACTGCATAGTCAAATCCAACAACACAGACATGAAACGTATGGCTATTGTTCAGCGTGACTCACAGGTACTGCAGGTATCATTACCTTAGATGCCCATTGTGAATAAGAGTCCATAAAACCACTTTGAAATCATAGAAATGACACTCCACAACTTGCTCGAGAATCATCACATTTTTACGATTTCTTCACTATCAACAGTCCACTGATGGCTGGCTGTACCATCCATGTGTACACTGCAGACAGGAACTTCTAATAGCGAATTCGGTGTATTTTTAACTCAGGCTGCCGTCAGCTTTCACTTTGATTATCAATTAATCTGCTGATTATTTCCACACATAGTCTAATAATGGCTTAGTATTAAACGTAAATGTCATCACAACTTCTTGGAGCACAAAATTGTGGCACTATGTAGCTTTGGAGAAGAAATTCAGACTCAGAATTGTAATATTTACAATAATAATGAGGTGAAAACACAGAAATATTTATTTTTCCAATAACTGAATAAACAAGCAGTTCTCTGAGAAAAATAAGATCCCCAAAACCACTGTTTGAAGCTAGAAAGGTAGCAGGGTCTGCCACATATAAACAAAGTGAAACAGTATGAAATTGTGTTGTCCTTTTAAGCTCAGTTTGTTTAGTCAGTTTATTCAGCTATGGAAACAAAGAGAGTCTGTTTATTTAATTTGATTAAAAATCTTCCCCAGAATCACATAGTGCACCTTTTTAATGCTGCCAGTTTGGTAAAATGCAAAAGAAAAACAGACTATCAAAAAACAGGGCTCAAGCAAGAATACCATTACTGACCTGTAGCTGACACTACAGCAGCCAATTTGATGAGCTTTTACAGAGCCAAAACATTTTCAACTTGGCTCAGTTCTTTTCACAAAAAGAAGAGCAGGTGGCAAACTCAGAGATCCACTTTAAATTACAAGGACGTTGCTCAATTTAGGATTTGAATTGCAGGAGAAACCAGCAAGTTCACAGAACGACGGTAGGTAATTGCAGCTGTTATCGTTACTTTGGTGTTTGTGGTGAAGCATTGACACACATACAAAAGGATAAAAACCAGCGACTAGCGCAGGTAATGTTAAAACCAGCTCCACCTCCCCCTGGAGTAATGAATTCAGCCTGAGATGCAGATCTGCTTTGCATTTAAGCTACACTGGGCACAGTCCCCTTTTTTTTATTCCGTCAGCCTAATCTACCCAAAATAAACAACCCCAAGTTTGCAGTTTTCTCTGTAATAAAATTAGTCTTGAGGGAAATTGTTTCTGCTTCAAAAGGTGACAGATGGATAAAAAGTGACTCACCCGTGATTAATGACTCGACCTCACCAGAACATTCCACTTCATTTAAATCCGACTTTGAGCACGAGAAAGCGCAGATGGTTTTGTTTGCCGCTACAAAGTAAACGTGCATCAATCGGTATAATGGCGTTTGTCGGATCTCAATTGACTGCTATGTAATCACACATTAAGCACCACTTCTGCAGCAAGAGCGGCGGTCGGAGAAGAGAAGGTGAAGCATTACTTTCTCTCTCTTCCTTCAGGCGGAGCAGGACAACGGTCACCCCTTGCCGGCTTTTGCCAACCTCCAAATAGAAGTTCTGGATGAAAATAACCAGGCACCCTACTTCCTGGAGACCAGTTACCATGGCTACGTCAGTGAGGCATCACCGGTGGGGACCACGATATCGTCCAGTGCCAGCCTTTCTGCTCCACTGGCCATCGTAGCCTTGGATAACGATGTGGAGGAGGTGAGGATACACAGCTGACACTGACTGAAAGCAGTAAAAGCTGACTCATGTTCCGACGAAAGTCTAATTGTAGCATTTGAAAGTCAGAATCATGCTTTTGTGAATACAGAGACAATGCAGAAGAGCCCGAACAAATTGAATTGTAGTGACAGGTGACGGATTTCTTCACATTCTGATAACGCAAGATTTTGTGTATTATATTGTAGCCCTGTGCTACAGGAGTCACTTACTGTATATGATTCTATTTCCTTTATAGCTGACAGACAAAGAGGTGCCTGTAGGTATCTGCTGAGCTTGTTCCTCATCTTTTTTCCTCCTCTGCTGAGTCCTCTAAACCTTCAGTTGGCTTTATCTTTGACTGGGTAAAAACCAAAACCCTGTTAAAGGGGTCTCAAATATGCGCAAACATGCAAACATTTGCAGAAACAAACCTACTATGAAATCCATTATTCACACTTTTGCTCTGTTTTGGTGTTTGGAAAGTTGAAAAGTTAAAATAAAGTTTCAACCCTCCAAATGTTTTAGATGTTGAGTAACACATTCACTACAGCCAATTAAACACCGCTTCAGAAATCCAAAGGTCGGGCCCGCCGTGCTGCTTTACAAATATGAAAGTTGGCATCAAAAAGCTAATACTGTGCTACTTCGCTTCAGCATAGATCCGCATGTCCTCTACAAACAGACACCTAGAAAGGGACTAGTTGTGGATATTGATTGCCTTTTAAAGTAGCCAATAGAGCTGAATGTGTGCCCCAATAGGGAGCTAGTGGGCAACCGACTCTGCCCGGACCGGCAGCTCCCAGTGAACCGCTCACTCAGCTGCCACATTAAGCAGCACCCAGGTCAGCAACAAAGCTACCAGTATGCGTCCATCAGGAAACTCTATAAATCCCCTGGTCCTGTAACTCAACTGGCCTCTGCCATTCTCCGAGACTGCGCCTGGAGGCTGCTGGTTAGCAGTAATTAGTAGTAAATTTAGCAACAAGTAAAGCTATCTGTTGAGGCAGAGCAGCCAGAGGACTGCAGAAGGTAAACTGAAACCAGAGGATAAAGTTATAAAGTTGTGTTTTTGTATGAATCTGTGAGGCCCAACAGCCATAAACACTCTATGTTTGCAGGATGAGTCACCAACACGTTTTTGCGTTGTCCAGAAAATCAGTCTCTATATTACCATTTTATACTGGCGCTTTTGACTTGGCAACTTTAAATAATGATTTGACAATGGCTGTTTGTGTTTTTCTATGCTGTGCTGGTACAGCCATATATTTTGGATTGACAGAAAAGACGCCCTTTTTGAACACATCTTTTAAATGAAAGTCTCGAGTGTGTCAGCAAACCAATTCCTGCCCTCAAATGTACAGAAATTGCCATGTAAACACAACCGGCAGGAGGGACCGTACACCGAAATGAAGTTTTGAGCCGCTGAAGCGTCCATTTCAGCCCCTTTCTTTTTGTTCTACTTAATCTCTGCTTTGTGCCTCGCTTGCAGTGTGTGTGAAGTGGCCTATCTAATTCCCCTGTAAATCTGGATAGTAAAACCATTTCGCTTCTTAAATTGCCTCTCAGTGATAATGTAAGAATTTACAGTGCTGCAATGTTGTTATCGCAGATGTGTTTCCCAAGAGCTTAGTTTGTTTAAGATGTAGCATAGGCGTTTTGACAAAAACAAGCTTTGCCTCATTGCTTTCTAAAAGACCCCACAGCAGGGAATGGGCTTAGTGGGGGATAACGTGTGTGTTTCTGTGTGTTTTCAAGACTGTGTGTGTGTGTGTGTGTGTGTGTGTGTGTGTGTGTGGTGATTGATATATGTTGAGTTATCTTAAATATTGCTAACCCTGGTCTTTCCTCCAGCAATAAGTACCAACAATGATGATTAGTTCTAATTGCCTCTATGTGCCGTCCATCACTTTTATTTATGTGTGTGCATACAACTGTGAGAGTGTGTCCCTAACTCTGTGTGTGTGTGTGTGTTTATTTATGACTCAATATCCACACTGGCTACATCGACAATATTATCAGCCCCCCTACCCTGCTGAGCCAGCCTTATCTGGAATGAGAGCTCACACACACACACACACTCACACACACAGTCCAGCATACACACACACAGAGAGGGAGAGGAGGTGACTGTGTGTAATGTCAGGGGAGGACTTGGTTGAGGATTGCCTCTCCATCACACAGTATGGCGACACACGTGCACACACACACGCACGCAGCTCTCTTCTGAGAATTTTGATGTCAAGAAAAACCTCAGAGGGGATTTTTTTTCCACGCACCCCACTCCTGTCAAAGCACTTCTTTGCTCTCAGCTGTTTTGCATGCGGAAGCGTTTTCATTTGTTGCGTTTCTCCACTCATTTGTGCCAGTTTTTTTCTTTAATTTGTAATATGTCATCATTTGTAACCTTCCAAATATATACAGATGGAGAGGGAGAAAAAGAAACCGTTATAGCGATGTGTGTGTATAAATGATCTAAATGTATTCCTTGAAAGAAGGGGTCGTTAACGTTTTTCAGAAGAGACAGAGCAGGGAACCTCTTTCCCCACACACTAATCAGCCACAACAACCATGTAATAAATATTTTGCAAATTAAAGTGGGCCTGCAAGGTTGTGTAGCTGAATGGCATGTGTTTTTAATAATATGTAGTTAGCCAGGCATTGATGACCCCAGGTCCTCATGTATTTCGTCGCTGCTTTGCACACAGACGCACGACGTTACCCTTTAGTGTCTGTGAGCGCCTGTCAGAAAGCCTGATGGGACACGGCGAAATGTCTGTTAGACGTCCTGGGAATGATCGCTCCCTGAGTTGGCCTCACTAATTTGCTGTTACGTACTGAACAGTGATTTAACATAATGTTAAGTTGGCTAATTTAAGGGTTGCACAAGGAATCATAGGTAGATTGTTATCAATACTGTGTAAGTTAAATGTTTTTTAATGGGTCAATCATTCGTTACACACATCGAAAAATCTCAATGGATAACTTCCTCTACAGGAAAAGTTTGGCAGAGTGTTGGAGATGTCGGCCGTAGAGATGTCTACTCCATCTTGAATGTAATGCAATAGATGGCACACTGCCTGTGGTGCTCAAAGTGCCAAAATTACATCTGAAAAGCTCAACAACCATCTCTCTTCTGGAAATTATTGATCAGTTACTCAAGACAATCCACAGACCTTCTTGTGAGCAGTTTAACATAGTAACTATTGTCTTTCTACCGAACTGCATCCGCCTCCCATATCACATATCGACAGAAACTTGCATCTATTAATGGATGAGAGGCTAGCCAACAACAACGTTCACCAATTTGTTCTAGTTATTATATTTGAAAAATGGCATACCTTTTCGGGTAGTTGTCTCCTAAACTCTGTGAGAGGTAAGAGGGAAAAACATGTGTTTCGGATTTTGGGATCAACTTTTCCTTTACTTGAACCTACTTAGCAGCTCAGAGGTGCAAACGTGTACCCACATACTTTCAGCAAATATCTCTGTTGTCATGTCTCGTCTAACATCTGTCTTTCTCTCCAACAGACCAGGGATCCTCAGCTCCAGTTATCCCTGGACGGCCATATTCATGTTTTCTCCATGTCTGCATCTGGAATCAGAAGATATGTCACACTGGTGCAGCCACTGGACAGAGAGACACAGGACTCCTACACATTCACGGTACTCTAAAGCCTCTGCATTTTTCCGTGTCGTCGTGTACAATATTTGTGCCTGCGAGAGAGATAAACGTCTGAATGCATTCGAATAACTTAACCTTAAATCGGAGAGAGACCTTTTAAAAAACTGCCGCGGCGGTCGTTGGGGGAGGAAAAAAAAATAAGCTCGTACAGAGAGAGAGAGAGAGAGGAGGTGAAGAAGGGGAGCTAAGTGGGAGGAGAGGTGCGAAAAATGAAGTAAGAGGTGCGAGTGGGAGAAGAATACAAAGAGGTAAAAAGGAGGTAGATGGGCAGGAAAGAGGAGGAATTGGAGGCAGTTGCACCGGAGAGTGAGAGGAGATAAGACTGGGAAATAAGAGAGCAGGGGGTTACACAGAAAGGAAACAATGGATGGTGTGGGGGAGGAGAAACATGTTAGAAAATAGCACTTCTAGGCATTTCTGAAGCATGACTAGCAGGGTTCATTCTGATCACCCTCTCTCTGGTGCCCACATGTTAGAAACAAGCTGTGGAAGTCTCCCAATGGTGGATAGAGTGTCCTCTGGGTCGACCTACCACTGATGCCCCACCCCATACAGCTTGGTGCCCTTATTTTTTTCACCCCTGCCCCTCAACCATCTCGAGTCTGCCACTGGCCCTTTCCAAGTTTTCCTAAATGTTCAGAACTTTTCCCCATCGTTGCTATCACAACTTGCTTCGGTCACCGCGCGGCACGTCGTCTACCGCTCTGTTCCACCTCATTAAATGACAGACATGCAAATACAGAAGTAAATAAATACATTTCAGACTTTGAGGAAAACAGAATTCCCGTTTCTAATTAGAAGTTTTGCGGCTACACATTTTGCTAAATCTGCCACGCGGTTTTTTTTTTTTTTTTTTTCCTGTCACGCTGATGTTAATCACCATGGAAAGCCGTGCTGATGAATATTAGTTAATGCCGGAGATTCGTGCAGGTTCCCGCCAGAGGGGCCAAATTAGTCTGCATTGTTTTTTCGCAGAATTAAAAGCAAATTCCAAATCATTAAACGTAACAGATCTTTTTTCGTGTTGCGCTTGTAATTGTGTTTCTTCGTTCTATAAAAGCCTCTGAAACTCGGGACCTCAATCCTGTTTACTCCGGTTTTCAGATCCTCCCTATTTTTGAGGTCCCAAGGTTTGCATTGTCGCAGGGCTTTCATGAGTGCTTGGCTACTTTTCAAGATTCAAGCCGGCGCACACACAGCTCCTCCATTACCCAGTGCAGAAATAGATAGAAAAAACAAACAAAGAACGAGACTTCCTCTGGTCCCCTTTCTCCTAGTCTCCCTGCTTTTCTTTTATTGTTCCTCTCCCCTCTTATTCTTTATTTGATTTCAGGGCAGTGTAATTGAGGAGCTTCGTTTATTGGTGGTGCACAGACAGAGAAAGCTGTAGGTTGCCAAGCGCAGAGCATCTCTCTCTGTGAACGCCTAACCATATGATGTACAAGCATCGTTATTTCACATAGCAGTCGGTTTATCTGTCAAGTTCAGCCTGTCGGCCCGGTGCGTGCATGCATGTGTGTACGCTGCAGCAGCACATTGTTTGAGTCCACGCGCCCTTTTGTGCGCATGCAGCTATCTGGAAGTCGAAGGCGGAAGAAGCAGGAAGGTCTGGCGCATTGATTGAAAAGGCAGAGGTGTATGGTAATCATCATGAAAGCTTTGCTGGAGAAATTAAACCCGAGGAGGGGGGAGAGAGAGAGAGCGCGCTGCGAGACGTGGAAGATGATTTTCATTTAAAGGAGAGTCAATCAGCTTCTTGGCAGATGAGCCCGTGGAGAAGATTGGTATCAGTGAAGAAGCTTCTGTCGCTTCTGTTGATGTACACTCTGATATGGATGATTTTTTTTTTTTTTCCCTAAAGGGGGAAAAAAAAGGGAGAAATAAATCTTTTTAGTATATTAGGTAGTATAAATTGCCTTCATGGAAGAGTGGAGTCGCTGGAGGAGGAGAGAAGTTGTGAGTTTAAAGCGGCGCAGTCTGCTTAACCAACATTTAAGTGGAAAATTTCATTTGGTTTTACATGCGAGTGAACACTTAAACGCTTGTGCTGATTTAAAGGGAGAGGAGACCGTGAGTTAACATGAGGCACCATCATAACTCAAATGTAAGATACAAGATGCAGTTTCCTTTTTTCGAATACAGTTCTTAAGCTGATTTGGCAGCTAACGGTCTCTGCATACTTTTTAATGCAGAAATTGTCGAGTGGCACAGATGATGATGATATGATGATGGATGAAATCTGCTTAAAGAAATCGCTCAACATTTCTTTGAGTGCGGACTTTGATCTTTTTTAACTTTACAGGCACAACGTTTACAGGCACAAGAGCTTATATCAAACACTGAAGGAAAGCGTAGGTGTCTTTTAATGGCAGAAGATCTGGATACCAGTGACTGTGACACTGCCTTTAATGGTGGATCGGGTCCAGTCCAAGCTAACCCAACCGCCTGCTTGCTCTACTTCTACATTAAGCAGAGTGATATGGATCTTCTTACGGAACGCTTGGAAAGGAAGGGATTTTCGGCCTATTACCAAATATGTAATTACTTTGAAGAAACTATAGAGTACTACTCAACAAAGAATGTGTTTCAGAAGGTTACATCTATTGTCAGGTAATGTTGTCAGTGAATTTAAATATAGAGTAGATGCAGAACGGGTATACATGTAGAGGAAAATAAAAAGCAACAAGAACAACTCCACCTCAAAGTAAAGAAGGAAACAAACAGACACTATTGAGATGTCAAGGAGATCCTGAATACACAGTCCGCCCACCGTCTAAAGGAAGCTTTTTGTGGCTTGGCTGAGAACATTTTGTTGTTGTCAGAAAAATACAGCATAAATCATTGTGTATCTTCTCTCTGTGTGTCTCTGTCTTTCAGCTCCTAGCATCCGACGGCGTCCAGGAGAGCATTCCGGTTAGCGTGACCGTTACGGTGCTGGACGCTAACGACAACACTCCTACTTTTGCAAACGTCTCTTACAACATTAATCTTTTTACTGATATGGCGCCTGGAGAAACTGTGTTACAGGTACGCGCTGTCAAAAACAATGGCACATTTCTTAAGATGTGTAGTATTTAGACTCAAAGTACAAATTGCGTTTATGTTTTTTATAATACAATGGTGTTTTTGTGTGTTTTTCTCCCCCTAGCTGTCAGCAGTTGACTACGATGCAGGTCCCAACGGTCAGGTCACATATCGGATCTTAGCTGGTGACCAGGGACATTTTCTTATCAGCAACAGGTAAATATATCACTGGCAGTCTGTTGTTATTATTTAGATTTTGATTTGAAGTGAGGACATGTTGGGAAGTACGCTTTCTTTTTGCAGAATGTTGGTTGGGAAGACACCCCTTTCATGTCTTTAATGCTAAACATGAAGCTAATATCAGTTAGCTTAGCAAAAGCACAGAGGAAACGGTTAGCCACCGACCAGGGCCACTAAAGGCTTGGTTTAAGAGAAGGTTTTAGCCAGTTTCTTTTTAGATATTGGTCAATGCCGTTTTCACATGGGCATGACACAACAAATCCACAATGGTAAAGATTCCTCTGGCATGGTTTGAGTTCTTAGTACTGTTGCTGTTCTCCACTCACAAAATGCAGTGTGACGTACATCCACTTTACACCCTTTTGCTACTGGGGCTGCATTGTACGTCTGTTATCTCTCTGCTTTTTCATCCATAACTTAAATAAAATACTTAACTTTTCACAGTTCACTTTCTTTGTTATTTATTTTTATATATATATAAGTTTACCATAACGTTTTTTTTTTTCCCTGTAGTTCAAGTTTTTAGATCGACGTTAACACGCTAACGTTAGGCTGCTATGGCCCATTTTCACAGCTGATGCTTGGAAGAGCTGCCAATATTGAAAGATATATACTAGTGATATACACCATGTAAAAGTGAGCAGTAAAGCTAGTAAAAACTTACATTATATAAACACCATAAACAAAAGCTATTAAGAATATATACAAAACAATATGTAAAAAGTCACGTATTTTAACTAAGTAATGGATGAAGTAGGAGTTAGAAAACTTGAAATTAGTTGGCACCAAAAGTAAAATGACACACAGTTCATAGAGCAGTTATACGTCACACTACATTATTCAAGTGGGGAAATAATGATGGTATCAAAAGTAACTTGTAGAGGATTTGAAAGCACCCAAAACTCTGTCTCCCAGCTTTAAAACTATGATGATGATCAGTAATTGCTGTCGACATAAAAGGTCACTGTGGTTCCGTGGAAGATTTTCCGAAGAAGCGTAGTGTTGAAAATTGTAATATTATAGACATAAACATGCTACACCCACCACTTTCATATGAGTCATTTGAATAAAAGTGTTCATAGTCATTTAACAGCATTGAATGATCCGTCTTCACAGCACCGGGGTCATCACCGTGGCACCAGGTGTTGAGCTCACTGTTGGGCGGAGCTACGCTTTAACCGTAGAAGCCATAGACAACGGGCCTGTACCTCATAGGCGGTAAGGATTTCTCTCTGTCTGCTCATCAGGTTTGTTTTTTTTTTAGGTTTTCCCTCATGTCTGTCTGGAGCCTCGAAAAGGTCATCAACTTACCCGAGCTTTCACATCAGCACTTTCCATCGCTCCCTCCGTGTTTATCTTTCCTCGACTTTCTCTCCGTCCTTTCCACCCTTTTTCCGGTGTGCCAATTTCACTTTTTAGAAATATATGATTTAAAGGTTTGTATTGGCTAATGGCAGGAAAGAAGTCTAAGAGATTCAAAATTGTTACTATAAGTGTAAGGCAGAAATGAGAAAAAGAAAGAGTAATGCAGAATCAAAAGGCAATGAAAGGGCTCCTCACCAGTTATCATCTTGCTGAGAATTGGAGAGGAAATTATACTGTTTGCAGTTCAAGGAAGGGGCAGTCTCAGCAAATGCAAGCACGCACACGGCAGTCTAGAATAAATGCAAGACGGTAAAAGAAACTAGAGGTAATGCACTCCAAAAGGATGAGGACTGACTCAATAAGGTGACTTTTTTTTTTTCCATTTTTGTTCTCCCCTGTCTCCTGTTTTCCATCTCCTGCATTTCATCTCTCTGTCGCTGATTCAATCAATAAGGAGCCATAACTTTCACTACCTCACAAACTCAAGCTGCCTATTCATCAACATGGGGGTTATTTCATGGTAAATGCAACAGCTCCTTATATTTTGTAAACACTATGCGTATTGATTAGACAGCTCAAGTCTGGCAGGCAGCAGTTGACTTGTGAAATTTCGTTTTAGTTTTAGCGATTACTGTGCAATAACTGAGAGCAGAAGCGAATACAGCTATCGAATGGTTCACTCTCTAGAACACGGTCAATCTACATTTGCTCCACTGATTGATTTAGCGACTGCACAGGCAAAGAGTTTGATTTCTTTTAGTGCCGGAGTGCCCAAACTTTTTCTCTTGGAGGTCCAAAACTAAACTTAAAAGGTGATCATGGGGGGCGCCGTTTAGCTCAGTTGGTAGAGTGTGCATCCCATGTGCCGAGGCTCTGCAGTGGACCTGGGTTCGACTCCCGGCCCAGGTCCCTTTGCTGCGTGTCACTCCCCCTCTCTCTCTCCCTGTTTCCTGTCATATCTTCAGCTGTACTATCAATAAAGCCATAAAAGGCCCAAAAAATACTTGGGGGGGAGAAAAAAAAAAAGAAAAGGTGATCATGGTCAGTATGGTTTGCCTCTAATGACTGACAAAGATGCATTTTGGGTAATGAAGGCACCAGTTTTGAAAAGCAGTCCACTCCTTCAGCACTGTGGGACTCACTATGGACAGTTTAACAAGACAAAGATCAAAGTCGATACAGCAATACCAGAAACATTACCTTATTTTACACAATGCATTCTTTTTCCTTTTTCAAAACCTGGCATCTACATTACCCACAATGCAATTTAGCCGCTGAGCAAAGCACACCGGGCTCAGATTCTGAAAAATTAAACACACTTTTACCTTTTTTTAATAGCCCTTAAAACCACGTAAACACTGACTCCTGTTAAAATCTTTAAATATTTTAGTTATTATTGTTTCGTCCCGGTCAAATCAAACATATATGGCAGACCATGTAGCGTTGTCTTGTTTTTACCACATTTCAACTTGACTCAAAACACATCATAAAACAGGGAATCAGTTCATGGAACATGACAAGCGCTATTGCAGGTTTGAGAAAGGAGGGAAAACATGCATCAAAAGGCTTTTTGATGTATGTTGTCCCGTTTTCCTTTTCCTTCCTTCCTTTTTTTTAGTTTCTTCTTCCATATCGTCTTATATAGAAACACGGTGAGGAGTCTCTTTAAACAACATGTGAGAAATTGGCATCAATAAAAGTGTGAAGCCATACATTCTGAGCTGCTACTATGCCTGTTGTTTTCCTGATACTCACATCACACTCGGGTGTAGTTCTTTGTGTTTTGCACTTATCTCAACAAAAGGGATAAAAATTCTCTCTGCACTGTGTCCTTGTGGAAAGGACAAGAAGCATAGAACAAAAGCAACACTTGGGTACCGACACTCAGGACTGTTTGATGAAGATTTTTTTTACTTTGAAGACGAAGGAAAAGGTGCAGTGCAATACTGAGGTGCTGATCACTCTGAGGTTGGTTAGGCTTGTTGTTATTGATGTGTTTCTATCCAAACACACTTGAGGAAGTCACTGAATAGTTTAATGATTAATCTGAGCTGTCAGGGAACAACCGTGGAGATTTCTGTTCATCAGTCTCCTGATGAAAAAAACCCCCTTTAATCAAACCACCTTGCAGCTGTTTTAGTTTTAGAATATAGGAAAACAATATGAACGTGTTTTCAACAGCGACACACAAAGCAGCCCCTAAAGAACCTGTGCTGACGTAGTTAGATTGATTAAAAGAGTCCTCCTTTGTGCACTGTTGGACTAATGATGGATGATTAATATAGAAAAACTTTGTATTTTAATGCGATGCATGCTTCTTCCTCATCAAAACCACTTCACCACATCGTGCTAGTAGCGGGTACAGTAGCCTTGAGCCACTTCAAGCAGAGATGAGGAGTTGGTAGCAGCTCAATTCTTTCTTCACCACCAGATTTTTTTTTTACATGTTTAGACTCGTCGCCTTCAGTTTTAACCATGACTTGAGCAGATTTTTTTGGTTGCTCTGCTTTTTGGTTGAGCCTCAAAAGGCTTTACACACCTTTTTTTCCACATACACAGTAGTCCTCAACAAAACCTGTGAACAGACTTTGATGGGTAAAATTGCTAAATCTTCTTTGAAAAGTGTTGTGACTGCTTTTAAAAGCTGTATGTTGAACACACTTTAAAAACTACAGCCGATGGGTCAGTCATCCATATTTCGTTTATTGATTTTGAAAAGTGGTATAGAAGTACAGCAAAACAAACATAGAAACAATAGCTTCACAGGAAAATGACAACGTTGAAGATGGACAAGAGAGAAAAACAAAAAGAAACAATGGCAGTGACACAGTCGTGTATTTTTTTGTCCTAAAAGCACAGTGAAGAAACAACACTTCTGAATCCACTTGAATTGTTTTGCTATATGTTTTGAGAAATGTAACAATTTTGTCTTAAAAATATATAAAAAGTTTGCACATTATAGCATTGTTGTTAGCGATGTGGTGGATGTGGGAGGGAAAAAAAAGGATTAACTGCACTTGTGTGAATTTACTAGCTTTGTCGGAGCTGAACAGCAAGCCAAGACCCCCAACCGACTGCATTCACCCTGATTAAACAGATTAATTTGATTGAACTGCCACCAGTGAAGGCCAACTAGTTCGCAGGGTGCCGAACACACCACAAAAAGCTAGGGGGGTGGTCGGCCACAGATGCTCAGTAATGGTAAAATGTTGCCCGGCGGCTGACTGTGAGCTTGATGTGCTCTGGTGCTTTTAAAATTTAATTAAAATTATGTTTCATTTGGATACATTTGCTTGTTTTGAAGGCGTTTGTCAATAGCAGAAACTAGTAAAAATGAGGAAATGTCATAATCGCAGTCGTTTAACATTGAGTATCTACAGTTACTGAGTGCAATCCATTAGTTAGTTCTTTACAAGCTACTTGATCCAAATACTGTTGTTGTGCTGGAAGTGTTACTTTCTGTCAGCGGACACCATTTTGAAACTAGCAACTGTTGCCCTCTGCTAAAAGAGCAGAGAGGTACTGAGGCAGTCTAGGTAGAAACAAGTCCCATGTTGAGATTGACAAGTCCCAAGTCACATAACAGGTCCCATGTGAGGTCCAAAATCAAGACCAAGTCCAGACCAACATGTCCAAGGTCAAGTGTGAAGCCAAAACCAATAAGACCTGAATCAATTCCAAAGTTAAGTCCCAAGACAAGACCATCAAGTCCCAAGTGAGGTCTGGGGTAAAGTCACATTGTTTGGACTGTTGTGGAAAATCCAACCCGAGTGCTTCACAATGAAATCCACAGTGCAGCAGCATTAAACAACTTCACAACTCGTCCACAGGCTTGTATAGTCAACCGAGAGAGAGAGAGAGAGAGAGGGTGAAGGTCCAATTTTTCACCTCACGTTACAGTCTGCCCACGTATGACCAATAAGAAAATGATTAATACCTGTGAATTGCTTCATATTGTTACATAGAGCTCCTTTAAGTGAATCTGTGCGTTTTTGCCAATCTCAGCATGTCGACTCATTATGTAGAGCCTGTCTCTGGTAAAGTAGAGCAGGAAAAGGATGAGGTGGTTGAAACACAGTTCAGTAGAGAAAGCACGGAATTTTAATTGGTTTAGATTTAGCCGATACCAATCGATTTGAAATATGCCAGGATCAGCCACAATACCCTTCAGCTTGGGACATATCCACTGAAAATTAATGATTAAACGCTCTAAAACCCCTTTCAGCATCTCAGGCACTCAAAAAAAAAAGTTCGACGAAACAACACAAATTAAATTTTCTCGGCTGTGCTCGAATGTATTCAAACTGAATCCATCTACTGCGTTTTAATAAATCAATCCAGTTTCATAAAACACATAATAAGTTTAGAACAAAGCGTTATCACAGCTCACTTCTATCTGTATCAAAACGTTTTTATTTGTCACGACGGCAGTGCATCGCTCCCTCCCTCCAACAATGTTTGTCAGTCATCATAAAAGCTAGAATCATCTCCCCGCTTTGGTGCCGGCTCCAGCTACGTGGCTGCCAAATCAATACAGAATGTGAACCACTGCAGATTGAGGTTGTTCCAGTGATTGGCTGACAGATTGTCCCCAAATTTCCCCAGACCCCCTGTTTATCTCTGCTGAAAACATAACCCGCATAACAAATCAATATCTATCTCTGCTCCCCGATTTATTAAAACCATGGGTCAGGACCCAACACGAGCGGCGCGTCCCCCCGTCGCTGGTGGGCACCAACAAGATGTGAGTGACAGCCATTTTTTTTTTTAATGCTGCTGGATCTCAGCCTGTAATACATCTCCCTGTAAAGGGGGGCTGGAACCCATTGAAGAACCCTAGAGAAACTCAGATTAAAAGTGCTTCTCCATGGCCTAGATAGATGCATCGCGGAATACTGAAAACAGTTTATGCTCGCGGGTCTCATTTATACTTTCATCAAACTGTAGGGGTAAGAGAGAAAAGGGGGGCACCACCAGAGAGAACAGATGAGACAGGATAAGATGTTGGATAAATAGCTAAATAGGGATGAAGATAAAGAGATAATTTGCACTGTACCCTGAGAGGCATTAAGTAGAATGCGGAGGTGGTGGTTTTGCATATCGTAAGCAGTGGCAAGTCACTTTCAAAATGTAATGTGTCACTCAATACACATTAATAATCACGTTATTTGCTTTTGCTGCTTTTGTCTAATTCTGTTAAAGGAACGCTTAAAGGACTTCTTTTCTTCCACGCACTCACGTCACAGCTGTGTTGTAACAGAAAAGGAAACTAAATGGTTGAATGAGCAGCCAGTCTGCAGTATTATCTATTATTGCGTAATAATATTATCTTTAGGACTATATACAGCTGGTTCATCATTATCCGTGATGATTACCTGCTGCAGCACTTCAAGTGGATCCACAGACCTCCACCTCTTAACAAAACCAGGTGGCTTAAAGTAACTATTTTGGTCGCCACATTCACATATGGAGATGGTCCAACTTCCCATGAGAGGTAGGCTTTTGGTTGTGACCGAAAAAGGCTGGAAATCTCCCCCTAGGTGTCATTTGGAAGTATCTGGTGGTGTCGATCGAACAGCAGTAGACATTTGGCAGTCGTGTTGGCTTGTAACAACTGTGTTCTCTTTCATTTCTCACCAAATTTACATCCGGTAATGTGCTACTGAATGACGTGCTGGCGCCGAGCACTAGTGACTTGAATCCTCCTTGCGTTCAAGTCTACGCCTAAGGTAAAACGCAGTCGTAAACATCATATCAAATATGTTAAAGTGAGCCTTTTAATTAAATTTCCCTTTCAATGGATGTAGCAGATAAACACTCCAGCTGTCCACTGACAACAGCACTCCCAGCCTAATGAACAGTAAAGTACGCTGAAAAGAAAATACACTTGAAGCATAAAAACATGCTTTGGGTCACTCAAAAACATGAAAGGTTACTCAACTGTTGCAGAGAACTGTGTTGATATAAAAAAAATAATAATAATCAAAAGCATGTTTGTCAGAATCCCAGGAGACAAACAACTTAAACCAAACTCAAAGAACATTTACCGTAGACCATCCCGACTCACCTTTTGGTACAGTAATACTCAGAGCAGCAATTTGATGCTCAGTCCAGAGAAATCTGAACGGGGCGCAGTCAAGCGAAGTGCATTCAGCGACAAACCCATTCACCTAAACACTCATCTAACCCAATAATGATTTGCTGGACCACAAATAGCTCTAAATAACTGGAGAGGAGGAAGGTATTTGTGTGTGCAGCAAGGCCGAGGCGTGACTCTAATGCAAAGAGGACAGAAGACGCTCAAGACCAAGCAACTTTTTATTCTTTCTCCCTTTAAGAATTCAGTGCTGCACATGTGTTGGTAAGAAGAATTGTATGTAACACTGTCTGTGCAGTGGATTGTGCGCATTAAATAATAAAGAAGAGTTTAAAAGAAATTGCCTCCATTGGTACTCAGAGAGCTTTAGGAATTGAAACAGGGAAGGAGAACTGGGTAAACCACTGAATAATCTCCAGCCCCTCCATCGGTTTTTCATCAATAATGCCATCAGAATTGTTTTAATAAAACACTGGGCTTACACTCTTGTCTGGCGGCTTACGTTTTCCCAAGCCTTTATCCATTTATTTATTTGTTGTTGTGAACTTAAAGAGATTTTTGCGGGCTATTGTTTAGACCCGAGGTTCTTAGGCTTTCTTTTTTTTTCAGTCGATGATCCAGTTTGAGTGGAGCTAATCTCTCCGTTCTCTCTCCCGCTGAAACTCGCCAAGTAGGAACACAAAGTAAATCCCCGTGGGTTTTTCTTACCCTGGAATTCCGGGTTAGTAAAAACCCAACATCACTCATGTCATGTGGGAGCAAAACCGACTTTTATTCAACTTGAATTTAACAGAATGTGATATTGGACTTATACTTCCAAGTTAAATCATTAATTATTCAACATTTTAGAAAGATTGACAGGATACTCTTTCATCCTGATAATTGCTGTCTGCAGTCAATGCAAACTCGTGCATATATACTGCCCAAGAGAGATCCCAAAACTTAATGCCGAGATGCTAAATATAATATATGTGGTTAAGATTTCTGGAGGATTTCAGTTTGGTGCCAGATCATGTAGTTGCCTGTTGCTACTTCTAGGGTAGAGAATCCGCAGACGAGATTAAACCCGACATGAATAAAAACTTTAAAAACATTTCCTCGGCTGTGAACATTTCTGCCCGTGTCCCATCAGATAGATTTTCATCAGCAGCAGTGGTTGTTTTTTATGGTTGATTCATACCGATTCAGAAAACTCACCAGAGTTCTGTGCTTCTTTCTTATTTTCCCTTCTCCTCTCTGCTCATGAAATAAAATACATCCCCCCCTCACCCATCCAGCATCAAAATGTCTAAAGACGGGCAAAACCTTTGCAATGTACTTTGTTGAGTTGTGAAATTACATCATCCCAAATGTTTCCAACATGTTCAAACCACGAGAAATCCATGATTTTATTTGAGGATACATTTGATTTGGAGAGAGAGAGATTTTCTTGGAGAGAGTCAGAGTGAGGACGGTAGTAAAGGTTGAGTCAGCGACTCCCATAATCCAGGTCTTTTCGTTTTGTTTCGAATGAGGGGTGGAAATGACATACAGCGCATTTAGAGATGTTTGTGGAAAAGCTGGCAAGATGTTTTCTTTAAGATTTGAGTTGAATCCTAACAGGTCGGAGGTTAAATCTTCTCAGTTGACTGTCTTTTGTTTTAGTCCTTTCCTTTTAATCGCTGCAAACATGTAGGTTCTTCCTTCACTTCATTGGTTGCACCTTCCCTTTCCCATATTTTTCCTGTTTCTACCTTGAGAAACCTTGTTCCCAAAAAGTAACCCCGTGTCAATGAAGTTGAGATTTCTCCCAGTGCAGAGTTTTTATATTGAAGTCCCGGCCCTCTTGCATCTTGGTCTCCCAATCTTCCAATTATGTAAGCAAGTCAGTTTGCCAGAGGGATGAAAACTGTAGATCTATAAACTAAACTTGATAATTTACGGAAAAGGGAAAAACTGTCAGACGGAAGCAAGCTGTTCACAGAATAGGGCTCCGTCAACTGTAGGTCATTGTGGTGACTCGCTGTTTTTGGAATAAGCGTTGTGTTGATTTAAAACATGGCAGTTTAAAGCAGCTTATTGAAACTACAAAGCTGTTTATCAGAGGGGGGGGAGGTAAACGGGGTGTAATTGAGACTTCATTTTTACAAAGTGAGATTTTATTATCTATTCGCCAGATACTAATCCAAATGCATTTTCACTTGCTGTCATCACCTTTTAAAAATTAGAAACTCAATGTGATTATTTTTCTTCCCCTCAATTTGCATTTAAGCCCGTTTCATCCTCTCCTATAAAAACCCTTGTTTATGTTATTCCCCGTAAAGATACAACAAAGGGCACAGCAGGCTAAATGATGGTATAAATAAATTAATAGAACAGTGTGTTTTCTCTCAGTAAAACAACACTGTAGTCGCTATATGAATGAAGCGACAGCAGGGTATGTCAAACGTGACGCCCTGCACAAAGGCGGCGGTCTGCTCGCCTCACACTGTTGTTGACTCCACGTTCTTATCGATTAGTTAAACACAGCATGAAGCGCCAGGAAACAAACACAGGCCAACCACTCTTACCTTAAATAATAGAGCGCTCACCCTCCCTGACACTGCTTTCTTTCTCTACCCGCTATCCTCATAGCTGCCCTCCAGCTCTACACTACCTGTCATCCTTCCCTTTCACTCCTACTATTCCTCTTTTTATCTGTGTCTCTGTTAGAGGCTCTTTCTTTCTGTCTTTGTGCTCTCTACGCCCGTCCTATCTGCCTCACCACATTCTCTCCTCTCTTTCTCCTGCAGGTCATCCATTACTACGGTCTATATCGAAGTTTTGCCCCCAAACAACCAGAGCCCTCCCCGTTTCCCCCGGCAACAGTACAACCTGGAGATCAGCGAAGCAATGAGGACTGGAGCCACCCTGCTGAATCTGCAGGTACATACATACAACAGCAGAGTAAACCAGTGGTTTAAACCTTTTTTTGTCAGATGTCAACTGTTGCTTGTAGCTAGTATAACACATTTATCCATTTCTGTTAACTATTCAACCATTTACCCATCACTTTTAAGTAGATATTTCAGGTGTTTGTCCATTACTTTAAGCTAACTATTTTAATGGCGTGTCCATGTCTTTTAGCTAACTATTTTAATAGCGTGTTCATTTCTTTTAGCTAATAATTTTAATAGTGTGTCTTTCTTTCAGCTAACTATTTCAATAGCGTGTCCATTTCTTTCAGCTAATCATTTCAATAGCATGTCCATTTCTTTTAGCTAACTATTTTAATAGCGTGTCCATTTCTTTTAGCTAACTATTTTATTAGCACGTCCATTTCTTTTAGCCAACTATATCAATAGCGTGTCCATTACTCTAAGCTAACCATTTTAATAGCTTGTCCATTACTTTTAGCTTACTATTTCAACCATTTACCTTTTTACTTTTAGCTAACTTCGAGCTTTGACATTACTTTTGGCTTATTCCATAACTTTTTTTATTCACTGTTCACCATTACCTTATAGCTTACGTTATATCGGCTGCTTATCCTTTACTTGTAACTATTTTAACATTTTATCTATTACTTTGAGCTACCTAGGGTAAAGCAGCTGTTGAGTTATTTATCTGCTGCTTAACTATATTACTATGTTTATCCAATATTTTTAGCTTGCAATTTTTAACTGACTAAAGAAACTGTAAATGCATTACAGTAAGCTAACTGTTTAAACTGTAAATACTTGCTTAAGAGGTTTCATGCACGGTTAATTGTAGCCATAGTAATTTGGCACCACAGCTGACTCAATATGTAGCTTTTTCTCATGAATCCAATTGCAATTCAAAATGTTTTCCCATAACTGAGCTGCTCAATCTTTCTGCATACCCACTATCAACGATGAAAGTTCCCCTGGTTAGACATCACTGCTCTATTACAAGGTTAAACTTTGCTGATGGAAAATTAAGATTTGTGTGTGTTTCTGTTTACTACTCAAGGCGGTGGATCGTGAGAGGGACCCCATCACCTACAACATCCACAGTGGAGACCGTGATGGATATTTTGCACTACAGCAGAAGTATGCACATACACCCAAACACACTGAAGTTAATATTTTCAGAAGTTAAACTTTTTGTCAATGTGTGAATATCTGTTGAAATTGTGTTTCTGCTATCTGAGTATGTGTGTATGAAGTCCAATCTGTGTGCGCGCAGCCTAAATTATATCATTTCAAGGCGCGGGTTATGCCAAGGGCTGCACATAAACACACCCATACTCTCTCCTACATACTCATACTCACCAGACTCTGAGGGCTTTTGTTGTATTTATTCATTTATTGCTCATTAAAAATGCATTTCTTTGGCTGGGGAAAGATCCTATCTACATTTCTAGAGGGACGAGGAGAGGGAAGCATAAAGGAATGTATGGTGGAAGATGGCAAGAGAAGGGGCAGAATTGTAAGGATGGAGAAGAGGGAGCAAAAATTTAAAGCATTGGAAATATAGATAAGAGAGAGTAAAAGACAAGGGCTAAAATGTTCGAGAAGGAAATGATGAACAACAGTGACAGACCAGTCAGGTTTTTAAAGCAGAACGAAAGAAAAAAGAATTTTTGCAGAGCAGAGATTCGCAGCAGCGAAGACTAGAATGAACTGAACAGCTTTCATTTCTGCATTCTAGGAATTTTTGAAGGGCTCGGTCAGACATTGTGAAACATTCCAATATGCACTAATCTTTCTGTGCCTCAGCTGCGCTTTCAGCATTATGGCGCTATGAGCGCAGAGCCAAGATGCTGTTTTTCTGCTGCATGCCATGCAGCTCCTATTGGCAAAGAGCAGAGTGATTTTTCATTGTTTTGTGTGGAAATTGGCAAAGTCAAATTCTCGAGAAGCACATAGGGAGAGCACCTGGACGGCTCTGGTATTGGCCCATTTTGCAGGGTGGCTGGCATTGATGGAACACACACTTATGGCTTAAAGATTCAGATTAATACAGGGGGAAAAAGGGGGCAGCATCAATGCAGGCTGCAAGAGATGAGCTTTGAGGAGGTTAATCAGCGTTAGCTTTTTGAATCAATTTGAATTACAGTGGTCGCTTCCCATACAATGGGCTTTACTGTAGGTCCTCCACACATGTCGTAGCAGATGTTTGGTTTCTGAGCAGCAAGCACGTGAAGAGAATGTGTCAAAATGTCTGTTGTAAATGAGAAATGAGACTACGCATGTGTGTTTGTGCGTTCATGGCCAAGAATAGGCACAGTGCAAGTGCGTTCAGGGACTTCGCTTTTCCTGAATCACCCATGAATATACATGAGCCGACTTTTAACAGCTTCACATCTTTTTGCCTCCGTAGACTACTTAACGTCTGCGCATTCACACGCACATTTACTCGTGCATCCTCACTCACCAACCAAACTTACTGTCAATATTTGGAGAACATGTGCATTTCAGATGGTTTGTAATTCATGAAAGTAGCTTAAATTAAAATCACTTCAGTCATTATGTAAATATTCACTGGGGAAAAAAAATAAAGTAATCAATCACAGCCGACTTCAAAGACTTCTGCTGGTTTTGATTGATCGGAAGGTTCAGACGGGTTGCTTGTACTTATATTTACTTATGCGCTAATCATTTGCCTTTAAATCTGACTTTAATCTCTCTGGTTCTGTTCGGACGTTTCTGATTGCTGAATTGTGTTCAATGAGTAACTGGAGTCTCCGATCACTGAGATGACTAGAGGGTAATAATTGACACCCTGCGCTGTATGAAACATTGATTTAGAGGAGCTGGTGACTGTTTTTTCTGCTTTCTACTCATCATTCATGTGATTACACTATGACGTGCATGTCAGTGTTGGATGCTATCTTGTGCACCCACACACTGATGTAATGAGACTTCTTTGTTTAATCTTCATTTACGAGTGAGAAATAATGATAAATGATTATTCAGTGTTCAGATTCAGATCATTTCTTTTGGCAAAAAAGGCTTTTAACTAAGATTAGTCTTTTTGATGATGCTTCTCTGTCTGAGCAATTATCGCAACGGAATCCAAGAGGGCCTTAGTATCCTTGTGGGTGAGCTGATGTGTACGAGGCGTCATCTGCATCACCAAAGTACCCATAACCACGGTAGAAATACGCTTTTGGGTATAATGCAGTGGTTATCAGTGCTTGTCAACTGTCTGAAAAGCTGATTCCAAAGTGGAGCATATAAAGAGGAATAAACACTTTCTAGGTTTCTTTAGTTTCCCCATGTTGCCGTGAGTTGGGATAAAAAGTGCTTACGAAGGTCTGGAAGTATCCGCAGGAGAATGATCAGTGTGGTTAGCAAACAATGATTTATAAACTGAAATTTACAGAATTAGAGGAGTCTTGGATATGAAGGCCAATGTAAACTGCACCATAGTGTTCTGCTCTGCTGTGTTTAGTCCTCATATGTTCTGATGTTAACAAGACTCTGTGCTATTTTCTTTTCTCCAGTTCCGGGTATTTGCTACTGGACAAGCCTCTGGACAGAGAGTCTCTGGATTATTATACCCTGGTGGTCACAGCCTCAGACGGACACCCAGACGGGGTAAGAAAGAGAGCTGAATTGCACAGATATTAGCTGCTTTTCCTTCCTTGAGTTGTTTCCTATCCCCAGTGGAATTAAGCTGAGCGCCTGCCAAAGACGAAACTAAATCCGTCACAGTGAAATGCCACAAACAACAGAGTGATATCAGAGGCATTTTTGGGAAAATACTTCTCATTCAGTCATAATAGTCATAATATCCAGCATCAGCAAAATAAACAGCCAAAAATCTATTTAGGACAATAACTTTAAACAAATGTGGATACTTGAATAAATAAATATTTTTAAAACATGGGTTATGGATTCTCTACTTGTGCAACCTGAACAGAATAAGCAGTTTAGAAAATGGATGGTCAGAGAAAATCAATGGTTGGCAAAGGATTGATCTTTGGTGCAAATGAGGCTCATCTGGCCTTCGAATTTTTGTTTATAGCTTTAACAGACGTGATGAAGAAGAGCGTGTAGCTTGACCAGTGAAAGCCTTTAATCTAATACCACACATACCAAGTAGGAGTAACTGTTTTTCCAATGATTTAAACGTTTTAACAAACTCAATTGTCAGTTTAATCGTTTATTGTGGTCATGGAAATGGAGCTTATAAAAAAAAAAAAAAAACAGTGCTGTAGACCGGCCCAGGAGTTGTTACGGGTCGAGCAGCAGTTAAGTAGCTCTCGCTCATTTTCAAAAGACAACAGAAGATGGTTTTCTTATCTCAACACCTCCTAAAAATCTTGTTCTTGCTCACCTCCAGTGGCTTTAATTTAAGGCCTGCAACTGAAGATTATTTTCATTCCTGATTGCAGTTTGTTTGGTTTATAAAATGTCAGAAAATTGTGAAAAATGTTGACAGGTGTTTCCCAAAGTTCAAGATTACGCCCTTAAATATCTCATTTTATCGTCAATAAAGAAACCATAACATGATCACATTTAAAAGGTCTTTATCATGTTTAATCTACCACAGGACAATCAAAGCCAGCCACTGTCCTCCTTCCTATATGGACTTTTAGGACTCATTGTTGCTGCTACTTCACAAGTGTGTTTTCACACCTTTGCGATGCATACTGTGACACTTGGACACTATTTTCTAATGGTTGGGTTTATTACACATTTTGGCCTGTGACTGTGCTGCATAACCACACTCATCACTTGTGCTTATTGTTGTAAGAGGTAAAATAAGCTTAAGGGGGCAGATGACAAGTTAAATCAGCTGAGGGACTGTGTAGTTTTCTTATTTGTGAAAGAACTTAAATATATTCTGCAACCAGGAAATCCCTTTTATTCACCTTCTTCATGATATTTCCTATCCTCAGATCTTCATTAGGTCCACCTCCTCTTTGTCTGTCAGAGTTTATGATCCGACTTTCTTGGGTGTAATAATGTTGTACTTTGTGTTATTTTCTTGCCGAAAAAGAGACGAGAAGATGAGATTTAAATGCGTTCATAATCGTTTTAGCATTTCAATGCAGATGGAGCCCTTGAACGACCTGAAAAACGCTGCTGTGAATGAATCTTGTTTTCACACATAAACTGTATCTCCAGATTTAACTGGCTTAGTGTGGATGTGGTGTGAATAAACCAAAATGGCTAAAAAATGTCTTATTTAGTCCACTGGAAGAGCTATTTTGCAATGATAAAGGAGTGTGCGCCCTTTCTGACTTGCCCAATTGAACACAGGTCACCAGAGTGTGTGTGTGTGTGTGTGTGTGTCTCTCTCTCTCTCTCTCTCTCTCTCTCTCTCTCTCTCTCTCTCGCTCTCTCTCTCCCTCCATCTCCTCTGTCCTTTTTTAAAAGTCAAATCTTCAGTCGCTCACACATGAAAGTCAAATGAAGACATCGGATGCCCTCCTCTATTTTGCTTCCCTCCACCCTAGCTTTTATCAGTCTCAATTTCTTCTCTCTTCTTCACCTCCCTTCCTAATCATCCATCTATTAGTCAAGCATTAAAAAGAAGTTTGTCTCCTCCCTCCTCGCTGTCACTGACCCCCTTTCCTCATGTGTCAATTAAAACAAAAGGTAAAGTTTGAGGTCCCTCTGAGGAGGGAAAATGCTGATTTGAATACTCTGACCTTCTCATACACACCCTCGCACACAATATGACAGCACAAGAACAAGAGGGAGGAGGTTAGAGAGAATAAGGAAGGGAGAGAGAATGGAGAGGTATTCAGGGGCCCTTATTACCTTAACAGTTGTGCTGTGTGTCCTTAGAAATTTCTACAAAAGGA
Source organism: Sparus aurata (assembly GCF_900880675.1). Taxonomy (NCBI): domain Eukaryota; kingdom Metazoa; phylum Chordata; class Actinopteri; order Spariformes; family Sparidae; genus Sparus; species Sparus aurata. The sequence continues at coordinate 14,985,748 of NC_044206.1, forward strand.
GTCTGGACACATACACACTCACAGGCATGCACACGTGCACTTTGTCAATTCCTTTCTGGACCTTGACAATTAGTGTATTATCTTTGTGCCCCAAAGGTCTTTAAGCCAGAAAATGGCTAAAAGTAGTTTGGACATTTTTCTGCTTGACACTCCATTATATTTGGAACAAGAGAGGGTGAAGAGAGAGAGAGAGAGGGAGAGAGAGAGAAGGTGTGTGAGAGAGGAATGGTGTGAGCTACACAGAGAGACAAGGAAAGCAAGGAATGGAAAAAGGAGAGGAGAAGATTGGGGTGTAGTTGCCTTCCACAGGCCCATTAATCAGCATCACTCGAAAGGCCTTGGGTTGTCTTCATATGCGTGCACACACACACGCGACTGTTTCCCCCTATTATTAAATGTCCCGTTGTGAGAGTGTCAGACTACAAAGTGCCTAATTGGCTATTTGGCCAGTGAATCCATCATACTGCCACAGATTGAGGACCCTACAAGTCGGTGCAGTAAACCAGCTCCACTGTAAGGACACTGGGCATCGTAGGATGAGACTCAAATTTTGGTGCAGGACAGTTTGCGGTTGTCAAACGCACTGTATGGTACTGTATCATTGCATTGGTTTGTGAATCAGCTCGTGTTTGCAGAGCTGGGCAGTTGAATCAAATGATCATGATTTTGGCAAAAAACAATTGTGGAATTCTGTCTCGCAACAATACTCACATTTTGTCTTGTGCTCTGAAACTATCCCTAAAAGATGAAACTCACTCTCACAGCCAGACTGTGGCGTGTTAAGTCCGTCTCACTACAGTCAAGCGAGCCAAATCCTGTCAAGCCAGATGCGGCTGGAGTTTGATGTATGTCTATCTGTGCTTTCAGGGTATATACAGTGTTCAGAGCAGCTAAGAAGCATGAGAGTCGCATTTCAGGAATCCTTTCTCCCATTTTATATATCAAATAAAAATAAGTGTGAGAATCTGACCTGTTGATTGAATTGCTGAACAGCTGCTGCTTGGACTTTTTTTATGCAAGGCAAAACTAAAAAGCACATGTGAAGCCAGCATGGGATTCAACCACTTGCTTGAATCCTGTGTTCTCTGCGAGTATGATCACATATCCACAGTGACTCTATCAGTCTGAATCTGCAGTGACAGGTGGATTGAATGTTGTTGTTGTCATGGCTCACCATGTCTGAAGTGTTTGCTGAACAATGTTGGCATACAGTTTGACATTGATCTTTGTCTATTTTCAATGTAACTAACTGTGATACTGTAATGCTCACACATAGTGGATCTAAATGTCATGGTGACCCTCCAGCTCTGGCTTCTCATTCGCCATTCTGGCCAACTATATAATGCTAAGTTGCTTAGCATTATATAGCTGATGGACAACAGTTAGTGGACTGCCAACACTTTGCGGATAAAAGTCATTCTCGAGAGTTTTTGTATCATGCCTGCATGTAGTAGAAAACAAATGATATTTAGGCAGTATTGTTGGGTCACAGGACATGCAATCGTCTGCTAAACTATTTGCCCTGTGCCTAATGTTTCAGGACAATTGCATGTACTGTTATGACGCTAAACTGGTCAAGGCGGATGGTTGCACACCCTGAGTCCAGTTCTGCTTGAGCTTTCCGCCTCTTTAAAGGCAGCTTTTTTTTTCTCTCACCACTGTCCGGGAAAAAGTGTTTCCTCAGAGCGGATGTTGGGTCTCTGACATTACTTACTTAATATAAGTGGCACTCAGGACCAAGCTCTATCATTCCTACTTTCCTTAGGCAGTGCAGCTACTAGTAACAGTGCATTTATTGGGGACTATTTTGAGCTTTGCTTTAGTACATTTCAGCCAAGCACCCTTGGGTCTTGTCATTTACGTAATGTCTTAGTTAAAGGTCCAATTTGTAAGAAAACTGATTGAGTCTCATTCCCAACCTCGTCAAATACTGACTCCTTACGGAAGCATGAGTTGGGAATGAGACTCAAGAATCAACTTTCCCACAAATTAGACCTTGAGATAAACGATACCAAAAACATGGCTGAACGCAGATTGACTAGTCTAAGGAGGTTTGGGTGGTAGTAGGAGGTCTGGCTCAAACTGTGTTTTCATGAACGGCTCAGCAGACGAATAGTAAGATGTGTCAGGTTGCAGTGGTTGTACACCTGCATGAATATGATAAGACATTACTGCAGCCAAACTAGTGATTGTGAGGAATGAATGATTTGTAAGCATCTGTATCTTTTTAGGTGCAACAGCATAGGGTAAGATAATCAGTTTTTTGTTTTGAGTTTTTATGCTGGCAGACATCAGTGTATTCACATCTATCACGGGGGGTTGCTGAACAATTGTCAAGACAGGCAGGGATTTCTCTGCAGAAAGTGAGAATCAAATGAAGCCTACATCACACTTTAATCAAAGACTCCACAGCACTGGCCTTTTAACCTTCTACCACCCACCGTTCTACATCAGCATGCTTGCACAATGTGTTCAAGCCACGAATGATAATGAATAACGAATATGTGCAATCTGTGTCGATTGATTTTAATGTCATATTTAATGTTGTTTTAAAAAATAATCGTGTTGTGAAAAAAGTCCCAGTACAGTGCAGGCAGGCAGTTGGGTATAATACTCCGGCAACTGTCCACGGCATCAGCAAGATTATAAACTCTGAGGTGTGCAGCTATCAAAAAATGATGAATCCTTTAAGCCCTCTGATGCTAAATGAAGTTTACTGCCTTCCTTTCTCTGTCACGGTGTCTGTCTGAGTGTGCATTCGCCAGCATTGCTCACAGTCGGCCCTTTTTATTATATCAGAGCTCATTCTACTTTACATATATTGGCATTCAAATAAACAGTTTTGTCAACCGTGCGCTCTTAACCTCAAATTACTTGCATCATCATGTGCCCCGCGAACCTCAGGAGCCCCGTTGTCACCCAGTGATTGTCACTCTCCCACTCACACACCCATGCTCACTGCCTTTTCTCTCTCCTGTCATCCCACTGTTGTAAATCGGTTAGCTCTCTCTTGTTTTCCATCCCCTCCCAGTTTCCCTTCTTTAAAAGTAAAATCTTCGAACTCTCTCGCTTCTGCTCTCATGAAATTTAGATTAAGAAATTGGTAACCTCCTACCAGCTTCTGTCTGCGTCCTGCTGCTCTGCCCTTGCTTGGTAACCTTTTTGTGGTTTTAGTTGTGTAACTAAAGATTCAATGCATCCGCACCAAATGTTCATGAACCTCCTTTCACGCTTCAGGTGATTAAGTTTGTTATATTTCCTGTCTCTGTCGGCACTGAGTCTACAGTACATCCCCATTTAGATTCATATTAGAGTTTGAGTGGCTAATTCCCAACAATAGTTAACATTAAAGGTGCGATATGAAAAAACTTCAAGTCCAGCTTGAGTCTATCAGTTTTTAGGAATCCCAAAAGACTGTTCAGGTACTACTCTTACCTGGGGACCTCTAACAATTTATAATACTTGCAATGGTCATCCCTGATTTTTTTTTTTTCCTGTGAGAATCTGCCACATCTATTAAAACTCTACCGTAATTTACCTACCATATCTCAGCAACATAACAGTCGTGTGATTATATTAATCATTCACAAATCCAGATCTCTGTGATTTGGGAGTCGTATTTAAAAATCAGTTCTCTGTTGTCAGACAACCAAACTAGCAGCATATATGAATGCAGCTCATAATATGGTGAGCAGCAGTCAACAGTTGTGCTGTGAGGTCAACTGTGTTGACATTTTAAAATGAGTGACGATGGTGCTAATGAGCAACAAAGTGTACAGCTTCAAAGAATCCGTCACATGATCTGAATGAGCTGCAATGGGCACAATGACTCTAAAGTACATCACTGATGTGGACAGACACTATGCTTTTGAACTATTGATGTGACGCAGAGCTTTGACATCAAATCTGCGGATAATGGCAGTAAGTTAGATAAAGATTCAGACTTCACTCATCCCATGCGCCACACAAAACACAAACGTGGGGTGGTAATTTCTAAATCACGAGCTCCCCCGGTGTATAAGTCCCATGCGAATAGGGCTTCAGAGACGCAATTTTACAACTCTTGAAAATTATTATGGTGGCAATTATTTTATCCGTCTGCAAGGCAGAAATATACAGTTCATGTTATCAAGTAATCCACAAGGAATATGTGTTTGCCTGAATTTGATTGGCTGAAACGACACCTTGCTAGATAGCGCTGCATCGCAAAAGCCGAGTCTCTACTTCTTAACCGTCCACACTAAGCTGTTTGGTGTTTTTTTTTGCCTCAAAGCCTGCATACCCACTGAACCAGCAGAGTGGTCCCACTCAAATGAGTGAGGGTGCTTGGTTTTGTCACACAAGGCAGAAGTCCCTTTATAAGCCTTTGCTACACCTCTTAAGTAATTATCACGTCTTCCTTAATTACGCACACCTCAGCACAGATATCCCTTTTAGCACAGCAGGAGAAGGTGCAAAGTGGGCTGCTGGTAAACTATTTTTGAAATCTTATGTTTGCAGCAGATTGTTGTTAGAAGCACAAAGAGTCAGGACAGAGTAAAGCTCATTAGCAAGCAAAATAGGCTCTTTAGTTGGTTTCACAGCGAGGGAGCTGTTAGTAGCGGCGACAAAGGACTAAAGATGGTCAAATTAAACCTGTTAGATTTGAAGATGGGAAGAACTTTCTGATTCTAGTCGAACACATTACAGCAAACAGAATACAGCTTTAGATGTAATAACTCAAGTTTGTGTGTGTGTGTATGTGTGTATGTGTAGACCTCCAGTGCGACAGTGAACATCGTGGTGACGGATGTAAACGACAACGACCCGCAGTTCGATTCCTCACTGCCAGTGAACCTCACTGTCATCGAAGAGCAGGATGATGCCTACGTCGGACAGGTCAAGGTAGGAAGAGGCAAACACACAAAAACAAGCACAGAGAAGCAGCACATTTCATGGTTTTTATTAATACATTCTGATGGTCTGCACTGTATTAAGTATTCTGTGTGATTATGAGTACAGCATGTTTGTGTTTCTATGCTTATTCAGTCATTATGCACACATTCATGACTGCAATTGTTTGAGTTTTTCTGTGTGTTTCTCCATGCTCTGATCCTCTGTGACATGAACAAAAAGCCAATTTAGATCATAATTTATCTCGCTGTATCAATAATTCCTGACTGCGCATCTGCCATTTTACATGCTCTCCCACTGTGTCGAGCCCCTCTAATTGCTGATTACACTTCTACGCTTCTTTAATTTCTCTAGCAGTGTAGATTGGCATGTTTTGAAACTACGTGATCACACAATTCTTCTTGTTGATCATAATGTCTTACTGTGAATCCTGTTTCTGTGATCCTGGCATGAGGTCACCACCTCGAAAGAGACGCTTAAGTACTTAAACAACAGGTGCCTTTAAGACTCATCTACGTGTATTTATCTTCCACTATGCAGTCTCTTCGAACACAAAGATTCACAGAGGCTCTAATTAAATTCCTCTATTATAATCTTTTACAATGGGGAGCAGAGATCACTCGCATAACTTTGTAAACCTTGGCAGCTTTGTAATTAGGAGTGTTTGCTATTATACTCAGAGGATGGTTTGTGGATGTATGTGTGTGTGTCTGTTCATATTTGAAGGTGGGCAGGATACAAGGGTTCGTCAGGATTCTGTTCAAGTGTTTGTCTCCTCGAGCATGTGGGAAGGACAATGTCTACTTGGGTTGAATGTTTACCTCTATTTCTTGGTAATGCAACACTCATTCCTCCCCAGGAAAACTAGTTTCTCATCATAAATTGACTTCAATCATAGAACTTTAGAAACATAGATTATTAAACATAAAATTGATCTCGTTTTGGTTTCCATATTCCAATTAACTAGGTTGTTGCACAGTTTTTTAAGAAAAGAAATGTTGACATTACAAAATCGTTTGAGCCTTGTTGTTGTTTTATTTACCGACTGCAGGAAGCCATTTTAGCATGAAAGTAAGTGATAGAAACTGATGTAGCTGTAAAATTGATTAAATTGGTTAATATTTCAAAGAATTATTCAGTTTCTTTCTTGAAATTTGGCAGATTTTAAACAATGCAATCATACCTTCTGTGAACATGAGAATATGGCATAAATGAAACTGTAAAACTTGAGGAAAGAGAGACATGATGGATAAAAATAAGCATATGTAGCTGGATCTCTTCTCAGCTGTGTGGGATGCATTTTCACCTGCATCAGCACCCTCGTCTCTACTTAACCACAAAGACTGCTGGACTTCTTCCAGACCTAATAACTGACTCATATATTCCCCAGACAGGGGTCATGGGTAAATCTGACACTTTGATAGGCTCTGATCTTTAAAGATGCTCCCTCGGTTGGATTTGCTCCAAGCTTAATTCATAGCCTTTGTACACCAGTGTCAGGGGGTCTTTGATCAGTCTGACACGTTTCCAGGTTCTAAATGTTAATCATGCTTCTTTAGGTGAACGCTAAGGCTACCCCAAAATAGATATATGACCCTTATATAGCCATGTTTAGGACTTTGACCAAACTTGACTTTTAACAGGTAACAAACTTTAAAGTTGAATTCCTTTTTGTGTTTGTGACAATTGGGCACGTTTCCAAACTCATAAACCCAACCTTCTCCTAAAAGAGGACATTTCATCACAAGCGTTCAAAATTGTAACTTTCGCTCAGACCTTTGGGCGTGTTCCAAATCCAACATCCAGAAACCCACCCTAATTTTCAGAGAGGGCACTTTAAAGTATTCCAATCCTGAACTTCTTTCCTTTCAAGGACCCTTGGATATCTTCCAAACCAAAACAGACAGCATGATCCCTCAGTGGGCTGTGCAAGGCACGACTCTGGGCCTCATTCCAAACCAGGGTCCCTACCTGTAGGTATTAAACAGATTTCTGGAAGAATGAATGGACCTGACCTTGGTTTGCTGATGCTGGTAAGGTAGAGAGAAGGAGGGAGGGGAGGGAGTAAGACATGCATGGATGGAGAGAAATGGGAGTAGGAGGTGGGGAGAGAAGGAAGGGGGTGGAGAAAGGAGGAAGAGGGAGAGATGCACTGCTGAATCAACTTTCAGGAGTTCAAAATATAGTTTCTGTTGCATGGCGAAGAAATGTGCTGAAAAAAGGAAAGATTCAGTAAGAAAAATGACCATCATATACATATTTTTCCTGTGATAACTAATAAAGATGTTGTGTAACAGCTAGCCATTTTATATATTTTGATTGTTGGTTGCATTTGAGCACAACCTGAGGGCAAATGCTTTATTTGTATTATGCGATGGATAATACTGTCAAAGTCTGTCAAAAGTAATTCAGTTATTCAGCCAAATAAGAACAATGCAATTTTACAAAATCAGACAAATAAAAAGTGAACAAACCTTTTGCGTGAGATTACATTGAACTGGTTGTTACCTAGCCTATTAAACCTTCCCTCCGGTACGCATGGACTAAAAAGGGTTCTCACTTGTCATTAGGTTTCACGTCTTTGTCACACTGAATGGACGCTGAATAACCAGCGCCATTTCAACCAGAGTCTTGAGGTTGCACACACTCGCTTGACCGGGAGGAAATCCCACAGCATGTGCTCCTTCTGCACCAGCTGCATGGCTGCCCCCCTCTGTGACCCGTAGTGATCATAGACGCGCTTCAGGCCTCCAGTTCGTAACCTGCCAACACGCTGTCAGCCCCTGGACAGCAGTGTGGTTATTGACAGTGTTGCATGTGAATTACTGACATTACTGTAGATCGCCCTCAGTTTTAATCTGTCATAGTGATGGACAGCCTTCAGATTATTCTGTCATTGTTTAAAAAAAAAACAAATCAGCAAATGACAGAATAAATTTGCCATTTTGTGACCTCAACCCCCCCCCCCGCCTGAGAGTAACAGTGGCCAGATCATATCATGGTTCTTGATTTCCTTTGTTGCACTAAAATAGTCAAAAACAAGTACTTGCGTGGAAAAACAGCTTTTGCATAATTTCCATGTATACGGCTTTAAAATCCATTGTAAACTATAAATCGCTGAATTTAAAATCTCATTGGCTACATAATGCATCAATCATCTGGAGGCTGCTGTGTCAGTGACTCGGGAGAGAGGAGAAAGAAGAGAGTGGCTCTCTTGTCGACAAGATGACTCAGTGGCTGTTGTAGGCTCTCGGGTGGACTTAGAATGTCCTTTCTGTTCAAATGAGCTTTCAGTCAAATGGTTGCCATCTCAGGATCTCCAGTGTAGAGGGAGGATTGCATTTGCTCTGAAATGAGTCTTATTACAGATTAAAGCATGAAAAAGCATTCGCGATTGCAGTTCTTTTTCTTTTGCTGTTTTGTCACAAATTAATCGTGGAATATGGCATTTTGGCCCAAATATGTTACTGCAGGGGATCTTGTGGACATTTGGGAATAAGTTTGATGCACTACTGAAACACCCAGATACAAAACTTAATACATGCTAGTTTGTTCGCTTGTTTGTCTGCTTTGCCTGTTTTTCAGCAGATGAGGCTGCATCAAAAGAGCTGCAGTGTTGCTTCAGAAATCTGACATTTTTACCAAGCAAGCTGCCTCTTCATCATTTGAAGTTGACTTTGTTACTCCAACACCGTGTGATTTTCCTGATTTTCACACCTTCAACCACAGACAGGGGAATAAATCAGTGAAATCAACTGTTGCACTTGAATGCTGGAATGAAAAAAACTGTGGACTGTTGGTTGTTCATGGCGTGACTGCCTGTCCCTACAGCGTGGTTGTTTACTCTCCACATGTACTGTCAGTGGTCGTACGCTGCACAAAAATGCCTTTGTTAAGACTAGCTGTAAATATTGTTTTTCTTTCTTTTTGAGAACTCTTTTCAAGTGAGGCAAAAGAAAAAAGATCTTTTGAAGGGAAAAAATCCTCAGGAAGTTGACTGGATCTGTGTCTCTTCAAAGCAGTAGCGTTACGAAGTACGTTTCCATTTGCCACAACAGCATTTTACTGAAAACAAACAAGCATACCATTTATTTTGATAATGAAAAGATAAAGGATTTGAAATGCATGATGGTTTTACAGTATTTACTGTAGCTGACTCCGTAAACAACTTTTTCAAATCTTTTTGATCTCTGACATCATAAAACAAAGAAGTGTCTGCTTGCAACCCCATGAAATTATACAGTCACATATGTCTGGAATAGTGTGTTTTCTTGTTTTGTTTTTTCATTTTTTTTATTTTATTGTCTAGCTGCCTAAGGCTGTTAAAATGATCCATGACTTTGCAACTAAGAAGCAATAAAATAAGAGGAGAGCCCAAGTACATATACAGTACAGGTATATAAATGACACATGATGTCCACTTAAGATGTATATGTGTGCATGGAGGACTAAACATGCAGAAATCAGATGTAAATAAATAAGAAATATATTCATCACATTTTTAAAATGAATGAATGCCTATATAAACGATGATTTTATTTTTGGTGCATTTAATGCCATCATAATTTATTTATTCAGCCCTTTTATATATTTCCTTATATATTTCTGATTTGGTCAGGTTCAGTCTTCCATATTTGTCAAGAAAAGTGCATTATGTGGCAATATACTAGTTGACCAAGATATTATCTTTTGTTTATGTATTAAACCAGTTGAAATGACAGAGACAAATCCAGATGCAGTCTCTCTTTCTCTCACTCACACACACACACACACACACACACACACACACACACACACACACACACTCTACAATGCGATATAGGAGTAAGACTACTAGAGCGATTGCTTGTCTGCATGCGTAACTCACTGAAAAAAGACTCCCACACTGTAATAACACTTCAATATGTGGGGTTTTTTTGGGTGCAAAGAAAGGAAATGTGGGGGGTGCTCAGTTAATTTAGTTTCAGTTGCAGGTACTTCTCTCGCTGTATCTAGAGATGAAATTAGAGGTGGAGGTGAGAAAATGATGAAAAGAAGTACAAGCACCCAAACAAGGAAGGCAGAGCTAGAGATTGTGGAGATGGTGATATTTGAGGCCTTAAGCTGGTGTGTGTGTGTGTGTGTGTGTGTGTGTGTGTGTGTGTGTGTGTGTTGAAAGGCAGCCGAAGTAACACAGCTGAGACATTAATCCTATTGTCTTCCTGGCTTTTAACCGTCTGGCAATGTAATTATGCTGAGAAAACTGTGAAGAAGGCAGTGAGAGAGGGATAAGACACATGAGAGAGAGAGAGAGAGAGAGAGAGAGAGAGAGAATAGAGAATAGAGAATAGATCTCTAGAGAATAGAGAGAATTGAGAAGTTACCACGGTAACGAACTGAGCAGACATGCTTAAGAGTAGCTCCTGAACAATATTTTCGTTTTTTGTTCAGAAATGAGATAAACACTGAAAAATAGTAAAGAACTTGAATACAGAAGTCGACAGAACAAGCCAGAGAGGAGAAAGAGGAGAAAGAGAGGAAAAACAGCTGGAACATGACCCTGGAGACAAAGATCAAGACAAAGATCAAGACTTTTAGCTGGTTGAATACAATGTTGCTAACCTAAGCAATCAAAACAACTAGAAGAAAAGAAAAGAAGAAGACAGAGGAGGACAGAGGAGGACTCAACTAAACAAACAAGAAGACTAAGTGAAAACTACTGGACACTGGCAGTAAGTTTTAACACTTTAAATTATAAATTAATTACAAATAGAATCCCATCTGAAATATTAAAGCTAACAGCTAACTAGCTTCCACTAGCTAAATAACAGTTGGACGGTTGCCTAGCAACGGCATCAGTGGCATCTCCCTGCAGCAGTAGCAACAGAACTTTCCTGTTCAAAAACTCACAGACCTCAGAGTGTTAACTGCTGTATCATGATGTCTACCTGCTCTGAGACAATAGAATATCCACCAGCTGTAAAAAGCAAGACGGCAAGGAGCAAATATAAACAACAAGTTCTCCGGGAAAGACCAGAAACACTCTTTCTTGACCTGTATAAAGATGGGAGGGCATGTAATCTAATCTTCTACACTGATGAAGCTTATGCCTGGCTAGATGTCATCAGCTCCCACTACTCCTCAGTAAAAAGAACAGGGATCTGCAATGGATGGAAGATAAGTGTGTTTGAGGAAAATGACCCAGACAACACAGTCATAACAGTCAACCTGTTTAAAAATGGAACTGCCATGGTACAAGGACACCTGGCAAAGTTTGAAGATGTCTTCCCTGCTATGAAACTCAGGGCTCAAAAGGAGAAGGAACGTCTTACAAATACCCCACCAACCCATGGAAGCAAAACCTCCATCTCTTTCCCCACGTCTGACAGAGAGCCTGCAGACGCCGACACTGACCCTCCCCTACTGGAGCACCCAGAGGCTCTGAACATCATGAGGGAACAGTTCTCCCAGATGGAGATAGAGCTGGTACAGCTCAGGGAGCAGCTGGACCAACAGCAGCCTAACTCTCCCTCCTTCCAGGATACCCTGACCATCTTCAGGAGAGAACAGGAGGACATACTCAACGCTCGGTTGAGAGAGTTTCATCAGGACAGAGCCAGTCATAACAGACAGCTGGACTACCTCAGTGAGGAGGTGAAGCAACTGAGAAGCGACAGAGACAGCTGTAGGGCAGAGATAGCAGCACTAAGAGAAGAGCTGCTGGAGAGGGACAGAACTCTGCTCAGTCTACAGGAGAGCCTGAGAACACAATGCTGTCTACCCACAGCCACCCCTCAGAGCCAGACCATCCCCACCCAAACCAGCCCTGCACCTGCTCAGCCTCCGCACAGCCCTACCCCTGGGAGCTCACCCCACCTACCTCAACAATCTTCAGCCTCCAGCCACAGCCATGCTCACACCCCAGCACCAGTGGATTCAACTCCCCACTCCACTGAGACTGCACAGGCACACAGAGGCAGAAGGGCTGAAATCATCCTGCTCATGGACTCCAACGGGAAGTTTCTAGATGAACAGACTCTTTTCCCAAGACACAGAGTCGAGAAGATCTGGTGCCCTAACACCCAGAGAGCCCTGGAGCTCTTGACCGTGGCTGAGCTGGGATCCCCCAGAGTGGCAGACTCACTCAGGAGAATTATTGAAAAAGCCTCCACCACCTTCCCAACCAGCAAAATCATCATCTCCACCCTCCTGCCAAGAAGAGACTTCCACCCCCACACCATACACAGGGTGAACGCCAGCGTCTCCAGGGACTGTGCCCTAAAACCCAACGTGTTCCTGGCTCACCACCCAACACTAGGTCCAGACTGCCTGTATGACCACGTACACCTATACAGAGAAGCAGTCCCCATCCTAGCCAAGACCCTGAAGGACATCGCCTTCAGCAGGAACCTCACCACCGCTCAGAGTAGCAATCGGCCAGCACAGACCCCACCCAGACCTTCTAGACCTCCAAGACCTCCCATAGCTCCTAGACACCACCAGCCCAGACTAGCAGCAAGGACAACGAGAACACTCCGGCCCTCGCAAGATCACCACCATCACCAACACACCCTGCAACAAAGTCAACACAGGCCCCCACAACCTAGACCCCCTCCCCCCCCGCCTACTTCCAGCAGTACAGCCAGCTCTACAGGCACCCCAGCCTACTGGACAGAACTATGCTGAGGTTGTGAGAGGAGCGGCACCCCCACCCCCCCACTGGTGACCTCAGGGAGATACAGGACATGCTACACCTGCTCTGCTCTAACCTCATAGCTAAGTAATAGATGAGCAGAGACAGAATCGTGAAATGTTTGAGATAAACTCATATACATACATACATACATACATCATACATCACACACTCTAAACTATCCCCCAACATCTCTTATTTAATCACATTTAATTGTTTATTTCTTGTTTTTGGTAATTTATTATTTGTTTTAGTGTTTATCTTATTTTTAAAACAGAACACATTCAAATATGAAATCCTTTCAAATAACATGTTGGAACATTCAAGGCCTTAGATCATCTGCTTTTGGTTTAAAAAGCCAAAATCCAGATTTTATTAGAGAAGTAAAAGACTCTGATATCACCGTCTTACAAGAGACATGGTACAGAGGAGACAGTTCCACTGGTTGTCCTTACGGTTTCGTCGAGATTATTATTCCATCAATTAAACTCCAAACAGTAACCCAGGGTAGGGACTCAGGAGGCATGATCATTTGGTATAGATCAGAACTAACCCACTCAATTGAAATAATCAAAAAAGTAGAATCCCATATTTGGCTGAAAATTAGCAAAGAAATAATATGTGCAGACCAACATGTCTACCTATGTGCTATTTACATACCCCCCTCAGAATCTCCCTACTACAACGAAGATATTTTTTCCACTCTAGAGGGGGAAATAAACCAATTTAAAACTTTAGGAAATGTGCTAATCTGTGGGGACCTGAATGCTAGAACTGGAGAGAAAGCTGACACTATAAACATCCAGGGAGATCAGCACTCAGGCCTACCTGGAGAAACCTGCTTTCCTCTCCCCGAACTCCTCCCAAGACACAATTTTGATAAAATTACCAACACAAGCGGTACCCAGCTTTTACAGCTCTGCCGCACGCTGGGTCTGTATATAGTCAATGGTAGGTTACGAGGAGACTCTCTGGGCCGTTACACATTTAGTTCAGCTCTTGGCAGTAGTACGGTAGACTATGCAATAACAGATCTGGACCCAATGTCTCTCAGAGCTTTCACAGTCAACCCACTCACACCCCTCTCGGACCACAGCAAGATCACAGTCTACCTGAAGAGGGAACACAATAACTATGAGGCCTCTAAACCCAGTGAACTGTACAACACCACACATTCATACAGATGGAAATCAGACAGCATGGAGAGCTACCAAAAGGCATTTGAAAATTCCAAAATCCAATATTCAATCGATTTATTTCTTTCTGAAATATTTCCCCATAATAATGATGGTGTAAACACTGCTGTGGGCAAAATTAACGCAATTTTTGATAAATTGGCAAAGTTATCAAACTTGAAAACATCTAATCATAAACCAAAACAGACACACAATAACAAATGGTTTGACAGCGACTGCAAAAATATAAGGAAAACTTTAAGAAAGTTATCAAACGAAAAACATAGAGACCCAAATAACCAAAATATACGCCTTCGTTACCACGACACCTTAAAACAATACAAACACACACTGAGAGCTAAGAAAGACCAACACACCAGAACCCAGCTCTCTGAAATAGAAGAATCTTTAGAGTCAAATCAGTTCTGGCAGAAGTGGAACACTCTAAACAAAACACAACAAGATCAATTGGCAATACAAAATGGCAGCATTTGGATGAATTATTTTACTGAATTATACAGCAATTTTGCAAAGAACAGTGACCAAAACAAAACACACGCCAAGTGGAAAACTTTAGAATTAGCAATTAAAGACAACCAGAACCCTCTAGATGCTTCAATAACAGAGCAGGAACTGACGGAAAGCATCCAATCCCTGAAAGCTAAAAAGGCCTGCGGAGTCGACAGCATCCTAAACGAAATGATCAAATATTCTGATCATAAATTAAAATTGGCTATACTCAAACTTTTTAATATAATTCTAGCAGTTGGCACTTTTCCTGACATATGGAATAAAGGTTTAATAACACCACTTTATAAAAATGGAGATAAATATGACCCTAATAATTACCGTGGAATCTGTGTAAATAGTAACCTGGGAAAAACCTTTTGCAACATTATTAATAAAAGACTTATCAGTTTTATCAATGACCAAAATGTTTTGAATAAATGCCAGATTGGATTCTTACCAAATTTTCGGACAACAGATCACATCTATACCCTCCACACCCTGATTGAGCAAGAATTAGACAAGAAGAAAGGAAAGGCCTATGCATGTTTTGTTGACTTCACAAAGGCCTTTGATTCCATCTGGCATGAGGGTCTTTTCTACAGACTGCTCAACAGTGGCATTGGAGGAAAAACATATGATGTAATCAAATCTATGTACACAAACAGTAAATGTGCAGTTAAAATAGGAGACAAACAAACAGCCTTCTTTCCCCAAGGTTGTGGGGTGAGGCAGGGATGCAACCTCAGTCCAATCCTGTTCAATTTATACATCAATGAATTTGCATGTCAATTAGATCAATCCACGTCACCTGGTCTCAATCTGAATGGTACAGAAGTTAAGGGTCTCCTGTACGCAGATGACCTGGTGTTGCTGTCACCAACCAAAGAAGGTCTACAGCAGCACCTCAACCTCCTGCATACATTCTGTCAGTCCTGGGCTCTGACAGTCAACCCAAAGAAAACCAAAATTATGATCTTCCAGAAGCAGTCCAGAAGTCAGGACAACACACACAATTTCTATTTGGACACCACTAAATTACAGCATACAAAAAACTACACATACCTTGGCCTCAACATGAGCTCCACAGGAAGCTTCAACTTGGCTGTGAAAGATCTGAGAGACAAAGCAAGGAGGGCTTTCTATGCAATTAGAAGAAATATCAAACTGGACATTCCAATTAAAATCTGGCTTAAAATTTTCCAATTTGTATTAGAACCAATAATTCTCTATGGCAGTGAAATTTGGGGACCAAAACTAAACCATGAATTTGACAAATGGGACAAAACAATAATAGAATCTTTCCACACAGAGTTCTGTAAGAACATCATGCACGTCCAGAGAAAAACACCAAACAATGCATGTAGAGCAGAACTCGGCCAATTCCCCCTCATATTGAAAATACAAAAAAGAGCAATTAAATTTTACAATCACCTAAAATCTAGTGACCCCCACACATACCACCACAAAGCCTTAACCTGCCAAGAGCTGAAGCCAGAGAAGAGTCCCCTCAGCCAGCTGGTCCTGAGGTTCTGTCCAGACAACCCAACACGGCCCGGACAGCCTCGGGACCTCAACACCAAGCCAATCAGACCAAACCAAATTATCAACCAACAAAAAGAAATCTACATCGCATACTGGAAGGAAACAACTAAAAGACAGAGTAAATTAAAATGTTATCTGACCCTAAAAAGAAACTTTGCGTTAGCAAATTATCTGAGCACAGTAACAGATCCTAAATTAAGAAAAGCCTTGACTATGTACAGACTCAGTGAACACAGCCTGGCTGTAGAGAAGGGTCGGCACAGACAGAGCTGGCTGCCAGAGGAGGAGAGACTCTGCTCCCACTGTGACCGACAAGAGGTCGAGTCAGAACTGCACTTCCTCACCTCGTGCCCCAAATACCAGGCTCTGAGAAATCAACACTTTCCCAAAATAATACAAATACACCCTGAATTTGAACACACAACAAACATGGAGAAACTCCCATATTTACTTGGGGAAATACCCAAATGTGAGAACATTGCAGCCAAATTCATCATCTCATGTCACGACCTGAGGACATCCAGTGGAACCTGAGAAACTACTCAGAATTTACTTCTTTGTATTTGTTTTTAATTGTTTCACTCTTACTTATTCATTTATTTATTTACTTATTTTTCGTATCAACATAAATGCACACACACGCACACACACACACACACACACACACTTACACTCACCAACACACACACACACACACACACACACACGAACACCACCACACACGCACACGCACACACACACACACACACACACACTTACACTCACCCACACACACACTTACACTCACCCACACACACACACACGCACACACAGACACACACACAGACTTCCACAGTCTTTGTGCCTGCCATAGACTGAGAGACAGGAAGTGACAATCATTTTTTTTTTTTTTTTTTTTTTTTTGTTTATTTGCTTGTTTGTTTGTTGTTTTCTTATTTTTGTTATTACAGTCCTGATGTGACTATGACTGAGTCAAATCATAAGTTATACATTATTTTTAATTATACATACAGTATAACTCATTTATTGTAAATATTGTTCTCCTTTATTGTTATTATTATTTTGAATTCTAAATGCTTGCTTTGGCAATATGTACGGTGTTACCTCATGCCAATAAAGCTCTTTGAATTGAATTGAAATTGAGAATAGAGGGGGGATAGAGGCTGAAAGTCACACACACACACAGTTTCCACAGTACCTAACTCCAGGAACTGCAGACATCAATATGTTTGACATCGAGATGATTAATCCAGCCTTCTATCTAAAGGAGTTCATCCAGAGTCTAAAATGCACTGCTATGACAGCTTTACTGTAGCTGCTTGAAGTAAGGTTTAATGGCCGATAATGTTTCTCTGCCATCTCTCAAACATTTGCCTGTTGCGGGATTCTTTATATTTCATGTAGGCGGCAGAAAAATCATGTCAATTCATGACTTGTTCATTCTCGTTCAGTTCAGATCGCTGAACCACAGGGTAAAATGTTCAGCTCAACTCTCAAAAAATGATGTGAAATCCACACTGCGCATATTTGAGTTTGCTATTAGGTGAGTTTTTAAAATGTGCCACCATAAGGAATAATATTGGGAGATAAGATTTAGTCTTACTCTTTTTTTATTTTTTCATTTCTGTGAAGTGGATGAAAATACTGATACCAGCCTGTTATCTGTCCAATTCATTATTTGGCTTCAGCCCAGCTGCTGGTTTGCTAAGCCTAACATTAGTGTTGATATTGGTCTCGTGACTGTATTTGCTTGCTTACAGCTGACACAGTAAAATTCCCACACATAAAAGTCACCTCTGCATTGTCTTTTGATTACCAAATCAATATTATTGGATGACTATTTTTCTCACAGTACACTTATACACACAAATATATATGAAGAGGAATCAGAGGGGCTCATGCAAGTGTCTTGATGACAATAAATCTCACAATTTGTTAACATGGGAATCTTTACCATCTCTGCAGTCCATGCAACCAAGGTTCAAGGTTGAGGCTGAAAACATAAACAGGTACACTCAGTATAATTCTGATGTGCACTTCTTAGATGTGTGTCTTGGTGACTGTGAACCGCAGCAATAAGATGGTGATGATAACATGGTCGGTATATCACATTAGAAGTTCCACTTCAGGTAAACACTATCCATCAACAAAGACTATCCACCTCTCCTCTTCCTGTGCTCTGTTGGCTCGGAAGACAAATCTGACTGTTGAGTGCAACATCTTTATCCATGTTGTGGTGGCGACAGGTCTCTGTGAAGATGTCGGCACATCAGTCTCTGATTTCCCATAGCCTTAAATCATCTGGATTAGCATGACTCTTATGCCAACTCTTCTCTCCTTCCTGCAGCAGTGTTGGATGTCCAAAAAGATGCTGTGGGCCAAGCTTAAGTTTTACCCGTTTCCAATATTAATGCTAAACTAAGCTAACCGGTTGCTGGTTATGGCTTCATAAATAGCATACAGACATGAGACTGGTATCTATGCCTTCTCATCCAACTCTCCATCAAAAAGTGAATACATTTTGTCCAACTTTTGCCTGAAGAGAGAAGATTTACATTGAGTGTCAAACACTGCTTTGCATGAATGTTATTGTAGAAATACAAACATGAACACACACATTAAATCTACATCTACAAAACGTTTACAGCTGCATGTTCACAGAATTACAAAATACATATTTTCTCTCCCAGCCCTCTTCCTTTCTTTCTCACTTTCTGTTCTCTCTCTTATTGTCCAAGGTGTATTCTGTGTCTCCATTCTCGAGATGAGCCAAGACCACGCCAAAAGCTAGATACTTCATTTAAATTTACAATAGATTTACACCTCGATATTGTTAAATCACTGAATTCAAATGACGTTGAAAGGGCTTTATTCTCCTCTCGCACAGTTTACATAACTCTGGCCAGAAACAAACGCACCTTATATCCTCTCGGGTCAAATTGACCCGGTCTGTTTTGACTGCTAATAATGCATGAGGTATAAAATGATGACCAAATTTTTTTGTTTTCCCTTTTTGGTGAACATATGTCTTACATATCTAACATATATGTTACACTTATTTTTGTAATTTATGGTATGATTGACCTCATTTACATAAAGTTACACCTAATTTTTGAGTAAAAATAAGCAGAAATTCTGAATTATTTTCACTATGGTTATGATCACAGGCACAAAAGTCGATGGAATATCACAGACTGGTATATGTCAAAGTTTAGTCAGGAATTTTTTTTTAAAACCATTTCATTTTTTTGAATGGGAGCAAATAGTCACACCTGTTGTCCTCCCGGGTCAAATTGACCCGGTCTTTGTTTGACTGTTTTATAAAGCATGAACTATAAAATGATAACACAATTCTGTTACACCTTTTAGTCAACTTGTTTCCAACACTTTACCACAAATTTTACATTCATTTTTGCAATATATGGTATAATATGCCTAATTTCCATGAAATTATACCTATTTTTGAGTTTTGTTTATTTTCATTGTGCTGGAAAGCGTAATAGTGTGACCCATTGCACCACTAAATGTGGCCAGGTCAAATTGACCCGGGAAGACCACAGGTGCTATAAATTTTGATAAAACACACATAAATAAAAGAAAAAAGTCATAAAAACAAAACAAAGAGCATAGTAGGGAATCATCCATGTAATTTTCAGGCAATTATATGGAAGAAAACCAAAGTTATGATGAATTAACTTTTGAAGTCGAGTCAAAAAGACCCGAAGACAACACGAGGGTTAAATCCTAATAGTCACTGAGCGAGATGAGCTGAAACTTTAATGATCCAAAATTGGGGAAAATGGGTCACTGCGACGGCAAGAAGTGACACAGTTCAGCAAATAGAGTGGAATATGGATATGAATTGAGCAATGTGGGTTATATAAACATATTAAACTGACAGTTGAAAACTGCTGCTAAAAATACAATGTTTATTATTCAAATTATATAAAGAAGAACTTCCAGCCTTTACACAATATGTGATCTATATTCTATAAGACATAACACAAATATTTTTTTACATCCTATGATTGTTTATGTCAAACTACTATTCCTAAGCTCAAGAATGAATGTTTACACACCACATTAGTTTCAGGTTACATGTATTTGATTTGACCACTGTTCAGTGAGCCCATATATATAAATTTTTTTAATATACATTTACACTAACATTGTGTTTGGAATTCTTCACTCCACTTTCTCCACCCACTGTTGCTTCTCAGCGGATGTTACGCTTGCATTCTTCTTTTTGATTGGGTTGTCAAGGGAGTGCATCCAGATATAATTTCTTCATTTTCCTTCTTACTGCTTTAGCTGAATTTGGCTGAAAGATTTCATGCATATGATAAGTAAATTTACTTCAAGTAAAATGTCCTCTGTGCCATACATAACTTGTCCTAAGCTGAGGAGCTCCAACTTGAACAGGCAAACTCGAGCTGAAGTTGAACTAAACAACTTGCGATGTAAACTTCTAGAAAGAGATTCTTCTCCATGGGGTATGATCATTTGATTGGATCCCAATGTACTGTAACTATTCATCTAGCAGCATCATTTGGTCAGAGCAGTCAACTGGCAGTTGATATATGTGAAATCAGGAAATTTGTCTTTCTGTTATTTTCAGCCACAACTGTAACATCTCTGACTAACTGCTAGACCGTGAGTCTGTCTGGGTTGGAACCAATTTTGACTTTAAGCCTTGAAACATTAGTATGCTGCCTCGGAACTTTTTGAGTAGTTCTTGATTTGTAAAGGGTTAGGTGGAATTCGGCTTCGTACACCTTCGCTCACCTTTTTGAAACACTTGTTCGAACAACTTGCTGTTTCAAGCCTTTTAACCATGAAGGCATTCCACAATATTTCAGTCCTGTAAAACCGCCAACAAATAAGACGTATTGTCCACAGACTAGTTTTGTTTTGCTCCGAAGTTCCCATGTTTTTTGTCCCTCCTAGAAGTAACCTCACCTATGATGTTACCCCCACATGGAGCAAACATACGCAGAAAGAATATATTTATTCCAACCAGAGAAAAAAGATCAGTTCAGTCTCTTCCAGTATAGGTGTTTACATGTGGCATTTTTACCCATGTATGCATGTATTCTGATTATTAGTGGAGTATTAGACTCCGTGTAAACGCAGCTACTGTGAGCATGTTGGTATACGACAATAGGCATTTAGCTCCAAACACTTAAGCCATGGTTAAGTGTTGTCCGGCTGGTTTGTCTCTTGTTTCACAGTGTTAATATGCTTTCATGACTGTGTTCACTTAATCTCAAATTGATCTCATTATAGTCATAGTAATATCTTTGATCTTTTTCAGACAAAATTAACACTCACACATAATGTATGCAAATAGTATGCTAAAGGTTATCTTTAGTCAT
The DNA here is from genome assembly GCF_900880675.1 of Sparus aurata. Classification (NCBI taxonomy): domain Eukaryota; kingdom Metazoa; phylum Chordata; class Actinopteri; order Spariformes; family Sparidae; genus Sparus; species Sparus aurata. The sequence goes on from NC_044206.1 coordinate 15,006,915, forward strand.
AAGGCAGTCTCTGCTGTTAACTATAATCAACTTCAACTGCTCCAGACTAATTTTGTTATGCCAAAGCCCTGACAGCTCATGCTCTGACTGATAACATTAAACATACACACAGTTTTATTACTTTTAGCCACAAAACATGTGTAAGGCAATTATTTTGAAACCTTTCTACTAACCCTGACACTATATATATTCTTTTGAGGCCTTTTAGGTCCAAAAAGCAACGTAAGCAAACGTTAGCCCCCCACACACGCAAGCTGTGTTAATATTTCCTCTGTTCTGCTCTCCTCTGCTCCGGTCTCATCTATTTTAATGCCCTGAGAGTGCTGATTGGACAGGATGAACAGTCAGAGAAGGTGAAGGGAACAACGGATAGCAATTTGTCACCTTCTCAACACCTCATTTCATCAGTTGAAAGAGATGATGTGGAGACTTGCTTAGTGTGACTGTAATCCGTGAATAAGAAGCGATAGTCAAATGAAAGTGCAACAAAGGAAAAAAAGACACCTTGTTGTACTTTTTTCACAAGTGAAAATTGAAACTACTGTTTCATTAACTCTGGAAAAGTTGGACAAGTGCTACTTTTGGAAAGGGAAGTTAATTTCTCCCGACAAGTAACACTAAGGGGGAAAAAAAAGAGAAAAAGAGTCGAGAGCAGCAGAAATGTTTGACAGAAAGAGAGAAGGTCACTAAGGTCCATCATTGTGAGCTTGTCAACACTTCTACCTGTAAAGTTTGAGTTTTAGACCAGTGTGAAACCTGCAGACAGGAGCAATAACATGATAGAAATGGGAACTAAAAGTAGCAGGGAAGGAAAGGCAAAGAATGTATTTACTTGGATGCAACCATACTGAAGTGTGAACAAGAAGACGGTGTATAAAATGGTGTGATGAAAGTACTGTACAAAGCCAGAACATCAGCGCTAATGAAAATGACTTGCTGATGCATACCCATTTGACAAAAGCCCCATGTGTGTAACTGTAGGGCGATGATAATTCTCTTCCAAGTAATTTTCCAGTCTTTCTCCCGCTCATAGAGAAACGCACATTCACTCACACTCTTAAACTTCATACAAATACTGCTAATATTTTTAATGAATTCCAGAAGATAAGCTTTTCTTTATTAACAAGTTAACAAGATTAGGAGAGGTTCAGTGTTTTAACACGTGTATATGTTCACAGACATACACACACTTCATTCACACACAGGTTTAGCTTAATTTGAGGGGAATTGTACTTTTAAGTAGAAGAATAATTCACCTAAAAGTCAGCGTGATGACCTTGCATTTCAAAGCGCATGATTTGAACCTCAAGTCCTCCTTTTTCTCATTGTGTGTCCTTTCTGTGTGTCAATGTTTAGGCTACAGACCCAGATCTGGCTGTGAGCGGTCAGGTCCATTATCGGCTTGTCAACCACCAGACGCTGTTCTCCATCAATGCCACAGGTGCAATCAGAACTGTGGTGCCATTGGACAGAGAGGTCAGAGAAAGTCATCCAGTAGATATTCTTAGATTTCACATGAATGTCATAGCTGTATAATGCAATGCAAAAAACAAGATGGTTGTAATCAGTGTGACTGTGATTCTGTCATTTTAAAGGTGAAAGGACACTACTCTCTCATCGTTGAAGCCTGGGACGGTGCAGTGGACCCACGGCGATCCAGACTAACGCTGTCTGTCACCGTTCTGGATGTAGACGACAACAGCCCGATATTCACGCAACAGACTTACAATGTCAGCCTACCAGAGAACAGCCCCAAAGATACAGTCATTCTACAGTTAAAGGTAAATCTACTATAAACTGTGTTACTGTGTGATGTTTTTCTGCTTTACTTGAATTATGACTATTTTAATGTAGATAAAAGCAGTTGTTATATACATTTAAAATAGTGCGGGCCCCAAAAGAGGAACAGTTAAATGATTCAAACTTCCATTCATTCAGTGTCTCCACAATGTTGCATGACAGGGGAGAACATTTGAAACTGCACATATTTAAGAACCAGGCTTTAAATTTCTTTCACCAATGACTGGTCCTTTTTTTTAAAAAAAATTCGTATTGAACTCTTGCTCAGAGTTACCTTTGTCCCTTTCTGCCCTTACAGTATTTTGGTTAATACACTGTACAGAAAAATTACATTCTCTGAAAACCCTAGATACAAAGCACATCCATTTGTAAAGAGGAGTTTCTTAACTAGTCCTTTCTCATCTGACAGTCAGGTGATGCAGGCATTTTAAACTTAGAGGTACCATATGCTTATTTAACAAGCATTAAAACCTTGGTCAGGCTGTACAGAGACACAGCTAAACACATAAAATGTATCATCATTAGTCAATTATTTCATTTGTCCGTTGCTACTTTAAACATCTTTGTAATAACCTGGACAAAATGTACTCATTATTTTTAGATGATGCACAACAGGTACAATGTTAAAGCCAAAGAAAGTGCAGTTAAGTAAAGCAACAAAGATCAATAAACAAAATTGGCATCCACTGTATTATTATTATTTTGTACACTTAAAAGCTGGTATGGTGATGTTACCTCCTTATCAAAGGATTACACTTACTATCGAATCATAGTGTCCAACAAATCAAATGCAAATCCACATTGAGACAGTTGTTTGACATGTGTTTGATATACTTCGGCACAAAAAACTGAGAACTTGAGATCAATGTTCTGAGTTTGAACTAGTTTAAATCAAGTAGACTGTAGGTTGAAACTGAGCCCCAGAGATTTCAGCTCTGTGAAAAGCACTGCAAGGCTTCAGTCCAGTCAATGAGACTCATCATTATAGTTGTACTCAGAGTGATTTATCTGTGTCTTCTTTGAAATTATTCCAGCCAGTACTAGAGATCTCAAGACATCGGAATTTTAATTTGCCAACACTTGAGGATACGCTGAGATGCGGATGAATGTCAAAAAGGGAGAAAAAAAAAAAACAGCCTGTCCTTTCAGCCTCACATTCAAATAGTGACAAAAAAGAAAAAAATACGGACCACCAGCTGGACCTTAAATTTCACCACCACAGGCAGTTCAGACGTACCAGCTCAACACAGACCTAATGAAAATACTACAGTCTGCTCTGTCCGTAGCTCCGGCATATTGAGATTCTTGTCCTTCTGGCGAATATGAAAAATTCAACTCCCCATAAAATTCACAAGGCAGTGACATTACTTTCTTTCCCTTCTGACTCCCTGATTCTCTGCAGGCGATAGATGCTGACCTTGACTCCAACCTCACATATCGAATCAGAACTGAAGGCTCGGACCAGAAGATTGCCCAGCTTTTCCACATGGACCCAGTGACCGGAGAGCTGTCGGTTCTGAAAGTTCTCGACTATGAGGCTCTGACTGACTCCAATCCGACATACACATTCAACGTAGAGGCCATGGATACAGAGGGAACAATGCCTCCTGGACTCGCCTCTGTTAATGTCAGAATAATGGTGGGTGTCTGTGTACGAGTCGGTTTGTTTAAGTATAAGGACAAACAGTCTGAGGACACAAGGATGACTGAGGTCTTTTATTTCACAACAGGCAATGTGAAATTTTTGATTTTAGTTGAAAATGATTATTGTAGTCTAACAAATTGATCTTTTGTATGTCCTTTGCCTCCAAGGTTAAACACTTAGAGAAAAACACACATTAATCATTGGAGAAACTAAAAAGTTTCTTTTTAACACAGCATATGCTAACAAACAAGCTATTTCCTAGCTTGCTAGCGTTGGCTGATGAGCATAAGTGGTGGTGCAGGCAGCATTGTTTTTGCTTCCAATTGGTTTTCAGTGCAGAGCAATCAACCAAATTATTTTTTTTTGTCAGTGTCAGATATTAGTTAGCCTGGGAAACTAAGCGAATCTGCAAGCTCATGCTTGATTTGCTCTGGCGGGTCTGTCTGGCGCCCCTCCTGTTCAGTCAGATTTCCCTCCGTCATGGATTGTGTTGGGCCATTCAGAACCATTTATCTTCTAAAGGGCAGGTTTGATACATGGGTTTTAATACAGTCTTTTAAATGTATTTATTGTTATTTCCTAATTTTATTGTACCAGGAAGTTCCATTAAGATCAAGATCTCTTTTACGAGACGGATCTGGCCGAGGTCTCGTCTTTGGCCTGATGTGAAGTTTTTTTGAATGGCAGGGTTCTGTTGTATGAAAGAGGCTAGTGCTAAGTAAGCAGTCATGTATTTTCCATTAGCACTACACCAGAATCTCAACAATCTTAAGGTAAAATAAGTAATCTAGTTGCTTTTAAGATTTTATCCAACTTTCTTAAGGCGATGGCACTACTTCACTAAAAGTGTTTTGGTTTAACGAGTGAACAAGTTAACTGGTGACTTTCAGCTAAATGCATCAGTGGTTGCAATGGATGAAAGCTAGCTTGCTAGTAGTTGTGGTGTTTAGTTGATGACATAATTAAACTCTGAATTCACCATGCAGCCAAGTGATAAAAAATTACAAATAAATAATTCTATAAGGAATATTTTAAAAAAGGACCCACAGGTTTTCAGTCCTGTGATCATCCAATTTATTCCAGTCACTACCTATTTATCTACTCAGTTAAAACTGACACAAACAAAACAACACTTTACAAGAACTCAAGAAAGAGAAAATGATTATGAAGTAAAATGAAGGAACCAGAGTGAAAGCAAAAAGCATCTTGCCTACAAGGTCAGTTTGCACGTCATTGGTACCAAACAATAACACACTCTTACTGGAAGACATGAACAGTTCGTTGTACTGTATCTTTACAAAGCCGATGCCTTAGGACTGTGTCCGTCTGTGTGTGTTTATCTCTCCAGGACATGAATGACTTTTCTCCGGTATTCAGCCAGTCAGTGTACCAAGGCATGGTTGCCCCTAATGCTGTCAAGGGAACCATCGTAACCACAGTGATGGCCAAAGACTCTGACCCTGCGGTGAGCATTTCCATCTGCTGCTATTCAATCAAACTGTGTTTTGCAGCCTTTTCCCAAAGTTGCGTATGGGAATGATGCAAGATAATGATACTTGTCTCGTGTGTGTGTGTGTGTGTGTGTGCGTGTTTGTGTGTTTTTTAAATATGTTTGCACTTCTTTTTTATACCCCTGTGTAGCACTTAGTGAGCACCTCGATTTGGCTTTTAACTCTCAACATGTTTGTAGTATAGGCTGCTTTATTCTGTTTGCTGTAAAATGAAGGTTATCTCACTTAAGCATTCCATTGTGAGCCATTAGATAGGCTGGTGCAGTTAACCGCAGGTTTTAAAGGCTGTAAAAATCTCTTACTGGGCTCTAAGTGCAGTGTGAATATAGCTTATGTGGATTTGCTGAGTCACACAGCCTTTTTGTTTAGATGCAGATCTGGCTGTGTGAAACATAGCTCTCCTCTTTATCACCCAACTGGTAAATGTGCAATTTTACTGTATGCTAAATCACCAAATAAATATTTATGAAAAAGACAGCAAAACGGAATCTTTACTTTGCATTACTTTTCTGAAGAAGCCATGGTCTTATTTTTCACTTCGCCATCTCCGAGTGAAATCTTCCACACCGACGATGTTGCCCCATGAGCCTCTTTTAAAAGCCCCACACTCCTTTTACTAATGTGCTTGCTGTCTTACTACATCAGCAGTATTGATGCAGATTTGAGGTTTAAGCATCTCGCTAGACTCTCCTGGGTCAAAAAGTAACATAATACTGTCCAGGCTGTCTGTTTTAAAGGCTCCCAGTGCTCCAACAAGGCACTAAATAGCACCTTAACAGCCCTTGACATAGGCCTCTCTCTATATATATGTATATCTATAATATTTGAGTGTCAGTGTCATTTATAATCGTCAGACTGCAAATTTCCCTTTCAAGTACAAGTCTTTATAAGAATTTGTCACAGTTGAAGTTTTGCTGACTCACGGTGAGCTGTTTATTGAAAGCTTACAGAGGAGTAGACAGCTCTGAAGTGCTACAGTGCTCTGACAAAATCTGTCTCATTCCAGAAGAAATGACAGTTTACCATGTATATTATCTTCTATATTATAATCTATATTTTTCTTGCACTTCAATTGTGTTGAATGCTACTTTCGACTGATTTTATTTTCAAACCTGTAATATTATACTGACACTAAGTCTGCTATTGCTGTTGCCGTAGAAGCTTCTGAAAGAAATATAGCCATGGATACCTTTCGATTTACTGGCAATGTGGCTTTGTTACAATCGCATCTCAAACATGAGACCCTGGTCTTATAAACTCGTGGTCTCAGTGTAAGACACGTAAGAATAACGCAGATTATATTCTTGATGAAGACAAGGTGTTCAGGTTTGTAAAAAGCTTAGGACTAAAACATAGACGCAGAGGCAGGCGGGTTACAAAAGAAAAGGTTTAAATAACAAAGCTGAAATCCTAAAATCAAAATGCAGGCAAAAAAAGACAGGCGACACCAAGCTGGCAACAAAAAGGCAAGCAAAAGAGAATTCATGACTAAACTAAGAATTCATGACTAAGAGCAAATCAGAAAGCCACAGGGAACGACTGTGGGAACACAGAGGTAACGTGTAGAGCAAACACAGACACTGGGAACGTAGACGAACCAACACCTATAAGCCTCTGTCTTCATTTTAACAGTGTTTCGTTTTTATAGTTTTTCAGGAGTTTCCAGAGGTGGTGCCTCAAGTCGGATGCCACTCATTAGCACAAAGTAGCCAGAATTTTACTTTTTGCAAATAAGGAGCGGGCATTGTTACACCCCGTCTCTTGAAACACAACCCATTGCTACCAAAATACATTGCACATGTACATGTTATCAGCAAAAAAAGGTAGGGATAAAAACAAAGACAGGAAGTGTAAAACAAAACATCATACATGAGGGGACAACCGGCAAAATAAAAGAAAAAAGTAACTGAGGTAAAAACCCAAACTATGACACAAAATAAAGACTTCATCTTGATCCAGAGTTGTTAACACAAGAAATTATTAAAATAATGTAATTGTATGTATTTCCTGACATTTTGAGTCAAATTACTCGTACAAAGTGATGGTTGCTCATTTGCAACACTTAAGGGGTTAATTCATGATCATCTGAGTCACAAAAGTTGGACCGTATCTATCCGCAAATGATGTGTGTGTGTGTGTGTGTGTGTGTATATTTGGACAGGGACTCACTTTTTAACCAAGCAATTTGCTTTGGATGTTAAATACTGTGACATTCATTCCACACTCATTACAACAGTATGCTTCTAATTTGATGCCACTTTGCAGAGAGTCAAAGAGTGGCAGCATTCCAAGCTACCAAGAGATATTTGTATATCTAATTATATCCTTATGCCACATTCATCTCAGTCTGTCATCTGAAATATGTTTTTTTCTCTTCATAGGGTACCCCAGCAGGACGACTGCACTATAGAGTGGACCACGAGGCTCATCCATATTCTGCTAGTATATTTGGTGTGGACGAAAAGACCGGAAATGTGGCAACCAGAGTGAACCTCAACGAGGAGCCAAACCTGAAGTTCAGTGTAAGTATCCACACACAGTTTACCAGTAATCAATAATGTATATAATGTTAGTGGCTAAAAGTTGTTAGCTAACTAATGACAAGAGCTAAAAAGCTCTGTTCAATTGAAAATGAAAAGGGGTCATATGAGGAATCTAAGGGGCTGTGGAAAGATTTCCTGGAGAGTAAATAAGAAAAAAATTGAATGGTCCTTTACATATGATGCTTAGGCATTTTTTTGTTTAAAATTGTTTTTTTTAGCTATGGTAGTGGTGTTATGGGGACAGGGATCGAAATGAAATGGACACAGATAACAGAGAATGAAAATAATTCTGATTGAGAGGTTGGTAACCCCTGCTGTATGCAGCACTCTGTGAAAGGTTCCTGTAGTTCATTTACATATGCATGACAATAACCACTGCTGGATGGTTGTTGTGCTTTTGAAAACAAAATTGCACCAAGAACAGGAATGGCATCCTGCCAAGGAGAGTACGTCTTCGCCTGTGTCCATTTTTTGGTTGGTTTGTTGGTCAGCAAGATTACATAAAACCTACTGAACACATTTCCATGAATGCAGGATAAATGATAAGTGATTTTTAAACATGCAAAGACAGGGTGTTTTTCAACGTTTCTGTTAATTTCTTAGGGAATAATGGTTTTAGGTAACTAGTATCCAAAAATGAGTGCAATTTGATGCAGATCTAAATTAAAGTCCATATCTAGCGGCTTTGAATATGTTTTATTTTGATATTGGTTTGGGTATGATTTAATTAAAGGAAGCTGCTGGGCCTTGGGGGAGATATGCGCTCTACTCGATGCTATTGTATTTTTTATTTAATGGTGCTATTGATAACAATCAGTCCCCGATTGAGACTCTCTTGGTATCTTTGTATTATTATATTTATTATATTCTGTTGTATTTTACTTGCACTGCATTATATTTTTATTTTTACTTAAATTAAGCACAGAAGTACAGTACATGTCACAAAAACATTTCACTGCGCATCCTGTATGAGTATGTGACAAATAAAACCTTTGAATCTCCCCTGCCATTGCATTCTTGTTAAAACACCACTGTTGTTCGAATCTGCCCCCTTTAAGTGGTCACCAGTTAGCTTGCTACCAGTAGCTAACATTAGGACATTACAGTATGCTTTGTGCAGACTGTAGAACTCAGTTTTTCCTCAAACTGGCAACTTCCAAGACTGTTGATTGCTGACGAAACAAGGATACCATTTGATACCAACGCTGTTATGCGGCTACTCCATCAGATAGTAATTTATTCACTATTGAATAGTCATGTAACAGTAAGTCTACTGTATTTACAATGTAAATACAGTAGGCAGCTCAATGTATATACAGTAGGCAGCATCTCTTATTGTTATCCCCAATCAATCAGATTGATCCATTCAAACTGTAAACATTGTCACTGGGGCTACAGTCCAACAGAGACATCATTACTGGAGGTTTTATCTGATGCATCCCTGCTTTGCTGGAGCTTGTGGATGTCGGTATTCTGTGGGCGGCGGATTGGGACGACATCACATGATGGGAGTCATTAAGAATTTATTTGATCATTGCTCTCAGATTGTACTTGTAGCATTTGTGTACAGAAAGGTGTCTTTGTAACCCAGAGCACTCAGATAAATCCCTATCCGCTGCACAAAGTACACCACAGCCACTTATTAGTTTCAAAAATGCTTTTTCCCCGCTTCCACCCTCAATGGGGCTTTGGGCCATGATAATTTCATCTTTTCATTGGGCTTTAATTAACACAACAAGGATTCAGCGTCCTCTGAAGATGTCACTCAGGGGACTAATTCTACCTCATTTGCTCCCAATAACTCAAACAAATGGAATCAGTCCAACGCTATGTACCATTTTTTTTGGATTATGACTGAGATAAATTCTGTCTGGTATCATTTCTACAAGGACATATTCACAGTCAGACAATGTCAGTGACATGTAGCAAATGTCTCCTTAATTTCCTTGCATGACATTATAAAGGAACCAAAGAAAAAAAAATGTTTTAGAGCAACTCGGCATGCATGAGCAAGTGTGCAGTGCTAGGAACAGGTTTTTACCTAAAAGCAAACAATTTAAACCCTCATTTGGGAAAAAAAGGTTTTTCTTTTGTGCAAAGCAATTAACGACCCAAAAACACTCTGAAGATACCTTTACATTTAGAGGGTTTCTGGTTAAAGCCTGAGTTATTGTATGATTTTAAATAAGGTTGTGCAGTATCATTAACAATTTTCTGGCTAAATTAGTGGAAGAAAACACAATATTTCAGCATCTTGATATTTAAGTTTATCCCTCATTAAGATTCCTTTGGGTCCGGTTAACCGCGGTTACCCCCAATTAAATAAAGAAGAAAGGCTAAACAGAAAAATAATAAGCACACCAGTGGGATGCACACTCTTCCTGTTCTCTAATCCCAATGCAAATAATGTGCTTTTAGAATACAGACAACAAAGCAGCAGACATTTATTTTGCTTTTTTATCAGCCTGTCATGCATTAGCTGTATCAGTTCATGCAGCTGTCTCCACTGTCAACAGACTGTTTTAAAGGTGTGAACTGATATCTTTGCAATGTTAGCAGGCGTAAGCACTAGAGAGCCGCGTGGCTAGCGATCATGCGGAAATATGCCGAATGTTGTGGCTCTGTCCTAACCTACGTGTGTGTTTGACTGACAGCTGGTGGTGGTGGCCTATGATGATGGTGAGCCTGTCAAGGAGAACGCAACTCTGGTCGAGATCACAGTCCTTCAACCTTCTGTCATTCCTGTGTTCACTCAGGAAGAATACAGGTACTCTCACACACACTCACCCACACACACACACACACACACACAGAGCATGGTACTATAATCCCCAAAATTTCAGTGGAGGTCGATGTGGCAGCACCTGCTGTTACTGGCGATAACATGAAGAGCGTTATAGTCATACAGCTACCAGAGATCTGTTCCAAATGGCACATTCATGGATCACTGGCGTCAAGACACGCAGTTTGTGCAGCTATTCAACCAAAAATGCGACTGAAAACAATGAGCAACTTGTGTATCTAAAGATGTGTTGTCTTCTTTATATGTTACTATAGCCATACTTATGCTGTCGCAAATATATGTGGGGCATGTTCAGGCTCTTGTCCAGCATGTGTTTGGAACTGTAAAGCAAGTGCATGGAATACAGCGCAGGAGTGGTGGACTTTAAACTAATAAAATAAGTAATACAAAAAAGGTGCAGGATTGCTGCCAAACTTTATAGTGAGAGAGATGCTCATTGTTAACGTAACTGATGTTAAATTGCCAAATTCAGATGTGAGAGTGGGTCTATCCTCGTTTTTCTACCGGTTTTTCATTATGGCAACACAAAGACCTGCTTCCTGTTTGAGCATCAAAGAAGTTTAAGTTTCCTCTTAAAAAGTAAAAAACTAGAGGTGTTGGTGGTCTTGTTGTTGTTGTTGTCGTTGCTGTTGATGAGACCCGGCAAATGCAGAGGTCTTGAAATGGCTTTTTTGGCCAGAAGAAGGGAGAAAATGTCTGGTTACCTGAACATCTGTCTGTAAGAGCTGTAAATTACCAATAAAGCACCAATAAACCCGGCGGCTGATATCACACGCTCCATCAGACTGAGCCACACACAAACACTTGCACAGAGTTTATACTCGCTGTCTAAATGTGAGAATGAAGCTATTTGGTTGTCGCTAGAGTGAAATTCCTATGGAGGAGAGAGACATCTATCTCTATTTAACACACCACGCCTAAAACTTTGGATGGTAGCTGCTCCTGCCGACCAAGACAGATGATTTGTTTTTCATCTTGCAAATTAATAAACTGCATCAATATAGGGTCTAACATGCAACGAACAAAATCTGTTATGACTACCTTTTCTCTGATGAATTAAAGCAACGAGCACTTAATATTGTTTAACCGCATATCACCATAAACCGTTAAAAATGTGGGAACACATCCTTATAACTCACTCCACAGGGAAGCAAATGGTTTTTTTAGGTGACTATTTTCTCCGATCGGATGCTTCATACACACACACGGACACTGTTATGCTTTTTATCTAATTTTGTCATTTGTCTGAAGGACCTGTCTGAAACTTTGAGAGAAGTATATAAACAGCCTGTAGAGGCCATTACAGTGGAAATAAAGTGAGGACCGGCGTAGAGCTGCATCCAAATGTTCAGATTTTGTGGGTGCATTGGTGGGAGGTCTGTGAGTGCTGAGGGCTGTCCAAACCCACAATTCAGTCAGTCCACAAGGACCCTCAAGCGGACTTTCTGCAGACTTCCAGAGAGTCACTTAACGTGCGGACTTCACAGACTTAACAGATTTAAAAATATGTCAAAAACAACGACGAGACAGTTGTTATATATTTGTTGAGTTGTGTACTTGCACTATCCTAAGTGATTCCAATGAGGCGTTTCGCATGCGGTCGCCCATCACTTCTTATGGGATAGAGAAAGACTAAACTTAAATACATGAATACAAGTTTAAAACATGACCATTTGAATCTGAGTCACATCAGCGAGGGTTGCTGTGTAATGGTGTGTTCACCACAAGCAAACATGAATGAACAACAGCACACACCAATTCCTCCCTCACCTGTCTCTGGGTCTCTCTTCTTTTTCTCCTCACTTCTCTGTAAAATCACACTTGTTAAGCTAAAATGTATTTCCCCTCCGGTGCGCAGTCAAGATTACATAACGCAGAACACAACATAACATTAACACTTGAGAATGGAGGTCACCTCCGCAGATTGCTGCTGCAGTCAGGTTTATAAACAGGAGTGAAGGTAAATGGGCGTTTTCAATTCCAAAAGTCAAAAAGTATCTGGATCAGAGACCAGAAATTCAATGTGGCTCCAGGTGTTTATTCCTCCAGAGGGATTGGCTCCGCACCCAACTTTATAGTCGGTCCTACTTTGTTTAATTACCCAGGAAATCAGTGCAATACAAACATGATGTTGTAGTTTTTCCCATTGCCGGCTGTCTGTGACACACAATCAGATGTCGGTGGGCTGGACAATTCCTGTAAGTTCAGTTCAGTATCAGTTCCTTTTTACGCTTTAATATATTTCAGTTTTTGTAAAAATGCCCCACCATGCCTCTGGCAGTGAAAAAGCATATAGAGAGCTGTTTACAAAATAAGAATACATTAATGTGCTTCCCCTCGTTCTCTAGCTATACAAAATGTCTATGTAAAACAGCAATAAATGTGATGGATTGATATCATATTTTTGTGAAGACGGCACGTAAACTTCACACACTCTTTTATTCACTCTGTGCCTGAAATACCAATAAACCCGGCGCTCACACACTATGAACTCAGTAAATCTTTTACCTCATGTGCAGACAGTGCCACACTCTCACTCTCCAGTCATCATTGTAACTCTTCCAGTTGGGGCCTGTTTCATAAGATCACAGGGTCACCACAGGTTTTCTCCTCTGTGATTGGCTGGATAGACACAGGGTGTGAGTGAGGTCACATGTGAAATGGTCCTGTAATCGAAAGCTATTATCTCTCCTTTTCTTTGTCTGTCATTCTGTCTTATTTATTCTTTTCTTAAACTTACAAACCTTTTTATTTACTTTTGTTTTTATTCTTTTTTGTCCCATTACTGTCAGACACTGTCTTTTATTTGGCTTTACTTTTTCCACATTGCAGTAGATTCTATGATTTTATTTTTTATCAGCCACTCAATGTTTCTATTTGTCCCCAGGAAGGGAATCGGTCTCCCTCCATTTACTTGTTACGTCTGTCAGGCACCTTGTTGACGACATCAGACTTGGGTGAAAATTGCAGAAGAGAATTCTTTATAAGCATCATATGTCTACAGATGTTTCAAAATAAGTGTTTTGAGCAGAAAGAGAGTAAAACCTTCAGGAATCAAAAGTGAGCTTTTTGTTATATTGCAGGATAGCACTAGTTTTCCGGCATTCCTTTATTCTCTCTTGCAGATAGTGTCGCTTTTTAAGTGTCTTTCTGTTTCTCTCGTCTCGTCTGCTTTCATCACACGACAAAGCATTCTGCAGTTTTATATGCAGAGTTAATGTTGAGGCATTTACTGTGGTGCAACTCACTTTCACACATGCCATCTGTCATGCATCATACAAGAATCACCCAGCTGCTTCAGTGACAACTCAGTATTAGATAGTAAATTCAACCAAACTGGCACGTTTGATGCTGATTTTATAGAACAGATTTGTCTGCATGTACATTCCAGTTGCCTTCAGCATCCCTTATTCAAACACCTGCACCTCTTAGCTTGGATGTAATGAGCTTGTTTGGGAGTAATATGCAACGTCTGTGTCAATGCAGACATTTTCCTACTATTACAGACAAAATTTCAACATGTCAAGCTTTGTCTTTAACACAGAACACAGTAAAGCTACTCTCTATTTTTAGGAAAGCGGTTGGAGGCAAGAGAATGAGAGATGTCAGCCAGCCATATAATACTGCATTTATGAATATGTAATATGGCTTCCATCTAAAGGTGTCAATGTGATTGAGCATGGAAATCTGTGTATTTGTATTTCACTTGTTAATCAATACACAGCTCGCATAAACACCCGCATGCACATGCATTATAAATTTTAAAATGTACCCATCTGTGGGTATTTGTCTTAAATTTTTTAATTTTTTGTCTGTATTTTACTGTGCGTGTGTGAATGAGAGCCTTTTTGTTTTTTGTTCTTGTAATTCCATGTTGTATTCAAACAGAGTACAGACTACAGGATTAAAATTAATTATCCCAGCTTTATTGAATAATTCTAACCATTGTACAAGTGCGGTTTCAAGGGCTTACTAACTCAGCTTAATGGTTTTGTGTGGTTTCAACAAATAGGCCTCGAGCAGTGAGCAAGGCTGAGCTGGTAATATCGAAGTCCTAAGTTGAAAAAGAGAGCGACGATGAAAGAAAGGATCTGATAACGGAGGAATTTTGGCAAAAGCGTACACTTACTTCTCATATACACAAACCTTAAATGTCTTTTTATACTGTAAAAATCATTTTGGATGTAGTTCTGCCTAATTAAGGGCAGGTGAAGGTTAAAGCTGCTATCTGCTGAACAGCCACACAGCAATGCTTGCAGCTAGAGTTTTACCATCTGATAGTTAGCCAGTATATGCATGCATTTCCCAAACAGGCTAAGGTGTGAGTAAGTAATGTCCGAAAAGTAAGCACACAAAAATGTTGCCCTTTTTCAAAAAAAGTTGCAGCAGTGTAGAAGATATTATTTTTAGTAACCGTAATGGCACAAATAACTGACATGAAAATCTATGAATAGGGTTAGCTATAAAAACAGGTTTAGTGATTTTATTTTTATTTTTTTTTAAATATGTGGATGTATACATCAAATTACATTATTATGTATTTATTGACGTGAGACAAAGACTTGACTCAGTAGAGGATGATGGCCCATCAACCACAAAACTTGAAAATAAACCTTTCAATTGTTGGGTGAACCTCCAGTGAGAAAACATTTCCTTACTCTTGATCACCACACCAACCAAATAATCTCATGAGAGCTTGTCAAATCGTACTCAGGGCATTTTGAAAGTTCGCCTCCAGTCAAAAAACATGTTCTTCTTCTTGTTCCTGCAGTTTGATGTTTGAGCTTCACTGTGCAGAATGATATGTGCAGGGTTTGACACAAGAAGGCTTGACTTCACACTCATTGCTTAAAGTGTCGATTTTCTCTGTGCTCACTGATAATCGTATTTTAATCCTTAAAAATTTATTTTAATGTATTAATTGCTGTTTTTCTTTTGCAAAACGTCACGGCAGACACACTGATTACAGCGAATGAATGAATATATGTGTGGAGGGACTCTTTAAAGATTCAAAAGTATTAGAATAAAAAACGCATATCCATTACAAGTTTCACATTTTTTTAAATGGTGTTACACAAATGAAAAACCCTAAAATCCAGAGAGAGACAGGGGCTTTCCAAGTATGCCTTCATCAACACTACCTTTTATTTTTATGACACAGTGAAACTGTTGACTCAATGTTTATTGTATGACTCTGACAGTGTTAGTAGTCTGATCACAGGGACACATTTTTTTTCTGCTGTTTTGGCTCAGTAGTCCAGTAAGCTGTGCTTCAAATGAAACAGCTCATCTTAAAGTGCTGACTTTCAGCTTCAAGTGTGTTTTGGCTTGTTCACATCCATATTGGGTGAGCAGCGGTAGGACCTGTAACCCCCAATTTCTGCCCTCAGGGGTATACATAAAAAGGCCTCTACAAGCGTCTTCAAATGACGATAGCTGACAGTCAGCACTTTAAACCTTTACAGTAAATGTAATTTTTTTCCTGTCCAATGGGCTGCAGTACAGAGCAAAAATGAAAGCCTTTTTATGTTTTGCAATTTCACAACAAGAAGTCATTCACATTATAACAGCCTGTCAATGCCCAGTGCAGTTTTTCAACTTGCCTTGCCAATATTGTCATGATTGTAGTTGACATTGGGGTTTATTTAAGCATTTTTTTATCTACTAAAGGAGACCTATTATGCTTTTTCGTTTGGTGTTTTATGTGTGTTCTTGTGCATATTAAAGTTCTTGAAAGTTAAAAATGCTCAAAGCCTGCACAAACTGAAGCTCCTCTCTCCCACAGAAAACAATACTCCTGAAAGTAATACTCCCCTGTCAGTAGTCTTGCATCTAATTCTGTGTCTTTGTGACATCACACTATGTCACAAAGTCACACATTTGCATAACTGCTGAGTAGCTAATTGTGATGCGATGTGAGAGTTGGTTAAGCACAGCTGTTCTATTGTTGTTGTTGTTGTTAGTGGCACTGGGTCAGGCATGTGTGAGCTAACCAATCAGAGGAGACTGGGCTTGGGGGCCTAAGGCCTTGTGTCACATAGTCACTTTTTTTTCCTCCAAGCACTTCGATTTCAGAATTTTTCAACTTATCAGAAAGATGCTGGCGATGTCAATACCGCTTTCTTTCAGGCAACCAATCATTCATTTGAGACATTTGGGACTCGTCACCCATCGCCCTGCTAATCCAGAAAATCAAGGAGAAGCTTGTTATGGCTGTGTCCGTCTCTGCTGAGCTTTATCTGAAGGAAACTCTCATAACAGAGACAGAAAAGTCAGTTTGGGCGGCAGATTGTCTGTACACTGAATGTTGCTGGTGAGTGTTGTGCTTTTATCACCCTACGTGTTGTAAGTTTGTCACTAGCTGTGGTCAGCCCTCTGTTACCATAGTGTTGGTGTCAGTCAAAACAGACGTGCAGCACTTTTTCTTTAAGCGCACAAGCACTTCATCCCAGCGCTCCCAAGGGCACTGCCAGCGCTTTTCTGTCCAGGAAAAAAAAAACACAGGCCCTTAAAGAGACAGGAGCTAAAACAGACTGACAGAGGGGGAATGAAGTGCTGCAGCACTGAACAAGATGAGAAAACTGATGTGTTTTTTAAGCACCAAAGCATATAAACCTATTCTAGTAATCCAAAATACAATTATGAACCTGAAACTGAGCATAATGTTCCATTTAACAGGAAGCTAGGTTACATATTCAACACAGAATTGAATGCACATTTAGCTGTGTTCACGTATGTAAATTTACATTTAACATTTCCCTCTTGTTTGTCAAGATGAAACAAGGTTTTTGCATTAAGGTTGAATATGTTGGGATACACCTGCACAGACACACTTCTGCACTCACATGCAAGCAAACAAACATGCTTACCGAGACTGAACACCAGCAAAGCATAGCTTTGGTGCTGTAACCTGCTGTTTGTGCATTTTCGCTCAGTGGGTTTCTAATCTGGTGAAACAGTTAACAAGCTGAGGAGGGAAGTTCAATCATGTTAAATCATTGTAGCAAATGTGTGGAGGCAGAATTTCTTCCCCCTCTCCCCCTTTCCCCCTCGTTCTGTTCTGTCACTGTAGGACCGTCCTTGCACCTGCAGAATTAGTATGCAGTCAGTGTCACCTACACATGAATAGTTATCAGCTCCCGGTGGCAATTATCAGCATGAGGTTAAGTGAACAAAAAGAAAATATTGCATTCTCAAAGATTATTGAAATCTTCTTACCCCTCCCACCACTCCCCCGCTTGTGTATGCATGTGCAAGTGTATGAGCATGCATGTGTCTTCTTTGTGTGTGTGTGTGTGTGTTTGTGTGTGTGTGTGTGTGTGTGTGTGTGTGTGTGTGTGTGTGTGTGTGTGTGGTTGTATAATGCAGGCGTAGGTCCCCCCACCGTGCTGTCAAAATGCCTCATAGCCTGTTACTTCATTAATGAATCTAATTAGAAAGTGGTGAGGGAGTCAAAACACTTCTAAACATCAAAGCTTTGTTTTTAATGAAGAAATTAAGCGATCAAAGATGGAAATATGTTGCTTTGTCTTGCGTCATTACATAGTTTGAGATAAAACACTACACCGTGGCAAGAGATTCAGATGACTCGAGTTGGATCTATGAGCTTCTCTGCACTGATGCAAAGTGTAAGTTCTGTTCAAGAATCACAGGCAGCCAAGCAGGAGGTTAGTTTATCACCATCAGCCAGCTGGACAAATATGAACCCAGAGCTGTCAATTTTCCTATTTGAAAAATAATAGCACCATTTGTCTATAGCCAAAGTAGCTGAAATAACAAGAACATTATTTTTAGTCAGCTTTTGTAAGAACATAAAGACTTATAAGAAATGCTTTGTTCATTTCTGGCAGATTGATCCAGTGTTAAACCATCATAATCTTGCTCTTGGAACAGACATAACACTTTTGTCTGCCTCTCCGAGGCACCGCTTATTGACATGATGTGCGCAGCTATGAAATATACAGAGCCAGGGTGTCTATTGTTCTGCTTTTTCAGACCAAGTGATCTAAAGTTAAACGATATTGAATTGGATGATCAAAGTCTCTGTTGTTTTTTTGGTAGTTTTTAAAATGTTATGATTGGTCCCACATATTGCATACATACTGAATAGCCTGGCTTTTCTGAGTCTAGAGTCTTGAATCAATCAATCAATCCATTCATTAATTCTATCTTTTTGTATTGATACTTGGATGTGAAAATGGATTTTCAGATTCCTGGCATGCTGATAGATAGTACAATGTGAACAGTAACAGAACTTGGGGGGGTCTTAATTTGACATGCTTCAACTTGCCTTGGTAATACTTTTGACTTGTAACAATGAGGCATGTTATCACATTTGGACTTGTGTTTACTTAATAAAAAAAAAAGGAAAGTAACCTAAAATAATGCTTTTCTCACATGTGCAGAAAGCTGAGCTTTTGAATGTACCCATTTGAGGTGTTCTGTTGAATGTTTTCAGTTGCTTAGCAAGTTATTTTTAACTGTTCGTGTAATATTTTCCTTTCGACATGGCAAAAAGTGTTTACGTCTTCTTTTCACCTCTTCCCTTTTGTTACCCCTTTCCTGCTTGTTTTATAAAGTCAACACCCTGTTTCATTCCCTGTAAACTATCTTCTATCAAATTAAACCTCTTCCCTGCCAAAACGAATAAAGCCCCCGAGGCCCTTTAAACATTTTAACTATGAGATAAACGCCCCCTTCCCCGATGTATGTCAAAACAAGCACATCCGATCTGCGGCTCCATAAATCCAGTATATGTCTAACCGATTCAGTTGAAGGTTACCTTGTTTTGTTGATGCACACAAACAGGCAAGTGCACGTAGAGCGCTCCTGGCAGTGTTACGTCTGTGACAACAAATGGCAAACAACCATGGTGGTGTTATTTATAAGATTGCTTGCAGCTGGGAGACAGTGAGAGAGAGAGCAAGCGAGCGAGGGAGATGTGGAAAACTGAAAAGAGGAAAAAGGAGGACAGAGAGACGGAAGATGTTGGGAGAGGATAGTGGAGAGAATCAGTCCAATATGTGGAGTGTGAGTTTCGGCTAGAGATAAAGGAGTTAGGAAGGCTGAGGAGGAGAGAACACAGGAGAAAAACTACGGTTAAAGTTTGAGGTAGGGAAAAAAACAAGTATGTGAACACTCAGACAGATCATAGAGGCAGAAAAGTCTTTTAAAGTGGCAGATAAAGTAAATTGAAGCAGACAAGCAGGTAAGGCTTGAATAGCGAAGCCCTGAGAATGCACATGGTCAAAAAGATACACAGACAGGAAGACTGAGGCTGTACATATTCAGATAGCTTGATAAAAAACATGTTTATAGTTTGTATTGAGTCGGGTAGACAGACTTCTGCATTGTATTGCTTTCTGATGTTGTTGCTGTATGGATGAGACCTTGACTTGTCTTTTTCTTCTTCTTGACTTGTTTATCTTTGTCTTCTTTTTATTCCGTAATGATATTTTATTACGGTGTTTGGATAAATAAACTGGATACTTCACTTAAATATGATTACAACTCTGTTCACTCTAATGGCAAAGTGAGTGAAATTATCTAAAGAAAACTAGAATTGTATTGTGTGTCTCATTGTCTTATTCCTTTACACACTAATAAAGTTGCTGTTCCTGAGCTATGCCATTGAATAATGTGCAGATCATTTTTTGCAGAATATAATCATGTCACAGTGCACTGACCTTTTGAGATGTCAAATGTCATAACTTATCAATTTATCCCACTAGACATTTGTATATCAAGTTTTATTGTATTAATTCTTGTGTTTTGGCCAGAAATGTGTTTTGTGAGGTCAAAGTGACCTTTGACCTTTGGCCACCAGTTGCTGGCGTGGAAGCCTGGAAATTGAATAAAAGAACAATGTTTGTATAAGCCCCGGGAATGGAAATGAGGTCTACATGTGTTTTGCCCCACAATGTAGATTATAGAGCAATTTTACTTTGATTGATTCTCAGAATCAGGACTGATTCGGACCAAATTAGGCTTTGAAAAAGTCCCAGTCCCCCCAATTACTTTAAGTGCATGTAGTGCATTTAGCCTACGGCAGTGTAGCCTGCAGGGGTTGCCGAAAATAGTCTTAGCAGCCCTACAGCGTACAGTTGAAACGGAATCAATGTTTGGAGAAATGTTACATCATGCTGCAATAGCCAATCACATAAGATGGCAACCAGACAGGCTGCTCAACAGTATTGCTCTTCAAGCTCTTTACACATCTTTAAATGATACTACAAAGGTAGTTTTTCATGTTTTCTTATAGGTTCTGGTTGACATTGCATGTTTGATCAGGGTGAAGCAGATACTGTCATAGTGGCCACAAAGGACACATGCACAACATTCATTCAGTTTCCAATTGTTTAGAGTTTCTGTTAAGTGTAAGAGAAGAGAAGGCATCTCTGGAATAGGTGTTGTTCCGAAACTGGAAGCCAGAAACCGAGCGCTAATAAGGCAGAGTTTGCAGACCACAAGAATATACAGCATACTCTCCCAGTTGTACCTGCCCACACTGCTGCACAACTAATCGCCTTAGTGCACAATTTGGTCTGAATTTTAAGTTCCTTTGACAAAGAGTAGGATTATGCATCTTAGGTAAAACCCAACATAAATGATATCTTCAATAGTCAGTGTAGCATGGTTCTTGTCTATCAAGTACATTTATTTAGGAAAGCAACAAACACACATCACCAGCGTGAATCATAGAGCAGAGGGGGTTTAACAAAGCCAGCTGAATTTGTTTTACAGTTCTACAAAAAGCAACGTGGAACAGTTTCACATCCAACACATTGCATATGGATCTACAATAGACACGGGTCAAGTTCAACAGGCTAATAGCATAATAGCTATGTTAAAAAAAAAAAAAAAAAAGGTTAAACAGAGTTTGAAGTCTGTATCAATCCACTCTTAATCTTCAGTTTTGAAGCAGATCATGCATGGCTCTGGCCAGTCTGAAGTAAAAGGCTGTGTGCCCCTGGGAGTTTTCCAATTGTTAAAAGGGACATTCATATACAAAAATAATGACAAGTCTTGAGATCATTACCTTTTAGATTCCACCAGACATTTCTGCATTGTGTTCCAGCCGTGACACTGGGAACACTGGGAGGATGATAACTGGGATATCACTCAACCATAATGTCCCTAACCCTAATTTTAGCTAATGCAAGCAAAAAAAAAAACCCTTGATGATGGCTGACAGATAGCAACAGATTCCAGATTCAATGTAGCAGGTTGACAGCTCTCACTCTGTCAGATCAAACAGCTGAAGTTGACAGCATCCATCTGCTTGTGTTGGAAAAATAATAAACCTCCAACATTAAATAATTTAAGCCTGAGAAATGGGAGTTACGGCATGAATTTATGCAACTGCTTTTGCAGGCGTGTGTGACCTTGAACCAAAGCCGGTGGGTCGCGCGTGAAACTCTCAAACGTGAGAGAACGCGCAGTCAGACACATTCAGCCCTCCACCTATATAGCTGTATTTTTACTTTCTCGTTAATCTACTGTAGAGACAGTTGTGTTGACTTTGACACCCTTGTTGCCAAACCAGCAGATCAAAGAAAAAAGCTAAGTTGGACTCACTGTAGAATTCCAAACCTGAAAATCCATTTCTGACAATGTTACACAGCATATCTACAGTATGTTGCTCTGAAAGGTCAGCTGCTGTCAAACTGCATGTTGCAGATTTATCTGTTTCTGCTGAAATAGACGCAGTGCAGTATGAACATGAAAAATTATAATTCACAATGTATTTTGAGCCAGCACTGAGCAGGGTCTAAATATAGTAATTATTTCCCAGCTCCTTCCATAAGGTATGTTGTTCTGTCCCATTTGAGTCTGCAGAGTATTGTACTATGGCTGCCCATTGGGAATGTGCTGCCACAGATGCTCATTCATTAATTTCCTTCATGTCTACCAGACTGTAATCTTAGACTGTAATTTATGATAGACTTAGACTGTAATTTATTACTGTAATTTATTACAGTCTAATTTCATGCACTTTAACAAGCTACTTTATTTCAGTCATTTAATGTTTGTCTTCTTCTGCAGCATGGATGAATTCTGTACGTATGAGATGGTTCAGAAGAAGGGGCTGTGCTATCACACAAACATGACTGAACAAAGGAAGAAGTAAAGACAGACACACTAAAAGTACGAATATGGCCAGGAAGAATAATTGAAATGAATGCATTATGTACGGTTCCACATAATTGCATACTGATGTAAATGTGGGGCGTTAAACCAGCTTAATTTGGTTAATGATATTCTCCCTTCTTATCATGCCTCAGGCATTGAACAACTACACAAAAAATCAAGAATTGATGAGAGATACAGTGAGTCAAAAGACTAGAGCAGGCAGCCTCTGAGCCACAAGCTGGCAGCTTTTAAATTAGTTATTTTGTCTGCCTGGCCAGTTCTTTCTTGGCTGCTTGCTACATGAAAGCTAAGGTTGATGGCTAACATACAGTATCCAGTAGAGAATACAGTACTGAGAGTTTGTTCAGGGAAACAAACTGACTGATCTCAATCCGCAGAGTACTGTGAAGGCTGCTGATGTTTATAGTTTATAGTTGGACTTAAAGCATGTCTCTAATAACAGGAACGTCTTGCAACGAATATCTCTTTTTATACATCTATTTTTTATTCTGAAGTGCATTAGTGTTCATTAGTAGATGTGGTTGTTGCGTCTAATAAGAAGAAGGATCATGAATGGAGTGTGGGAGATTGATTGGGCAGTTTCAGGAGACAGAGAAATGGTAATTACAATACTTTTGTTTTGATTAATGATCATAACCAGCAAAGTAATTACCATCTCCTGATGTCTCTCTGCTCTCGTTCTCTGACACACACAGACACAACGATGTGAATTTATAGTCGCACTCACACCGTACATGTTTCACTAAAAGCACTCGTGATGGACACTGTGAAAAGGTGAAATGTTCAAGTCACTGCAGTTTGCTTTTTGTAGCACAAACGTCATAAGTTCAGATGAAAGATCAATATCTCAGGACATTTACAATGTATTGTAGATACAAAGATATACCAACAAAGACATCAGTAGTAATAGCAGCTACACATTCTTTCTAAAGCCCCGTTTCCACTGAACAGGTTTAGTTCAGTTCCGTTTGTTACACAGAACATTTACTTTTGTGTTTCCATTATCAAAAGTTCTGCACACCTAGCACACTGGTCTAAAAGAGTTAAAACATTGCAGCGCACTGTTTTGTCATTGCGAAACAGCCAGAGTCGTCTCATCCTCTGCCCGCTGAAGTGAGAAACCACTTTCTGCTCTTTCAGCTTTTCTCAAGTAACGCTTGTTTCCTTCTTGTAATAAGCAACTACACATGTGTGCTGTGTGTAGAGATTATGCGGTCAAGCAAGAATGAGCCCAGGCTGAAAAGTGACGATGAATGTGAGTAGAGCAGAGGGAAAAAAGTTTGTGTATGCTGTCAGTGGAGCAGTGTTGTACATTAAAGGTCTCAGTGTGTCAGTTAATACATGCAGCAGCTCATTAAGAGGTAAGACCGGTCTCCCCTGTTGGTTTCCATCTGCTGGAAAAGTGAAAGTGGTTTCCCTTAAGCCAGCCACTAACAACCCTGCCTACATTTTAAGGGAACTGTCCCCAGTGGAAACACAAAGCAGATCTGGCATTGCGGTACTGCAGTAGAGAGAGTGTTTTACATTGTTTGACGGGGGGGCTGGGAAAATACAGTTTGATATTACCATTCAACTTTGGTCTCTCTTACCATGACAACAATATTTAGACATCAGCATCATAGAAGTGGGAGATTCAGAAAAATTCAAACTGATTCAAAACTGCATTTTTGTAGTGGTCGTTTGTAACAGTGTCAACTTTGCTGTCCTGCAGATGATGGATACTTTTGAAGATGACCCTATTTAATTGGTTCATTTTGGAGAGCATGTTAAGTTGACACATTTTTAATGATCTCACTCATTCAAACGAGCACTTAGTGATAAGATTAATAAACT
Source organism: Sparus aurata (assembly GCF_900880675.1). NCBI lineage: Eukaryota > Metazoa > Chordata > Actinopteri > Spariformes > Sparidae > Sparus > Sparus aurata. Next base: position 15,031,203 of record NC_044206.1, read on the forward strand.
ATGCTGGACTGAAATACTTGATTTTAAGCCTGATTTCACAACTCTACACATATATTTCTAGTATACTATAATAACTACCAATTGTTTTTAAATCTACAACATGTAGCAAGTTTTGCAAATTAATTATAATGTCACATGCTGCCGCCCACATGCACCTGCTTTGGCGCACAATGCTGTGGTGACAGCATAGTGGGACATGTTAACTACGGCTATGGTGTCTTAAGTCATGATGTAAAAAAAAAAAATATATATATATATATATATATATATATATATAGCCTAATTATCCTTTTTTCAAAGTGTCAGTCAAAGAAGCTAGGGTTTTTTGTTAGTTTTAAAAAAACACATGTATAATTTTCCTGCAGAGTGTCTCTGAGCTCTCAGTCCAGGAAGATGGGAAGATTGTATCAGTCTACAGACACACTGATGCACAGATATGCCGGACAAATAATTTGTACATCAGTTACGTTAGATTAATTTTCTTGGATACACACAGACTGTTTTTTTTGTTTTTTTTTTTGCTCTTATCTCACATGTCTTTGTCCCAAAATCACCTCCTTTTGCAAACAGCCCTTGTATATACTGCTGGTTCTTTTACTCTCCCTGCTCTGTACCTCATATGTTTTATGTATTGGCACTTCAACAGTGCTCCACTCAAGTTCCGACATTTGACTGTCGGTTGACAATTACGACAAGACTGTAAAGCAGAAAGGTGAGAAGTGGGCCGGGATAAGAGGGGGAGAAACGGCTGAGACACTTGTCGACAGGACACGAAAAAATTAGAGAATCAGTTTGGGGAGATACACAGAGCGCTGTAAAGACCAGAGAGAGTGATTGACAGGAAGAAGGAGTGACAAAAATGGAGAGGTCGTGTGTGAACCAGTGGAGCAGAATGGAGAGAGGTAGGAGAGAGGGATGTGGGATTAGAGAAGAGGAGAAGAGTGCCAGAGGGTACAGAAAATGAATTTAGATTATTCAGACAGTGCTGAGCTGAAAAACAAAACAGAAAAAAAAATAGATTAGTTACATGACCTGACAATTGGGATAAAATATTGGCTCACTACAACGGCACTTTATCTACAATTTTACCGTGTTAATGTTCTGAACGGACCAAAAGCATCAGTTTGAAAAACCTAATTTGAAAGATTCTCATAGTGTTGAATCCCAACACCTGCCTTATCAGAAAACTGTTTGGATTTCAACCAGCATGTCCCTACAGGCTCTTAAAATTGTTAATACATGTGAACTTAAAGAAAAAAAAAAGAAAAAAAAACGAGCCTTTCAACCCTGGGAAATGGCCACAGCAGGAGAGAGAAGTAACTTACAGAACTCCAGCCAGGCACTAAAGGTTATTACTGCAGGCAGTTAAGATGGCTTGCTCAACGGTCTGCTAATGAAAATCTACAGTCAATTAGCAACCCTCTGGAAAAGGGCGAAAGAGGAAGTCGGAAGATGTACAGTAAAAGATGAGGTGACTGTAAGATAAAACGGCATGTTGACATTTTAGGTTGTCTGTGGTGAAAAAGTCATTCCAGCTAGTTATTGAAAATATTCACATACACCTAATTTATTCCTTCAGATTGCTGACAGATGAGTAGTTTAAATCATTTACCAAAGAAAGTCCATATATTTATATATATATATATATATATATATATATATATATATATATATATATATATATATATATATATATATATATATATATATATATATATATATATATATATATATATATATATATATATATATATATATATATATATATATATATATATACACACACACACTGTATATGGGCAAATTAAGTAGGTACAAAAGGCTACAGTAACAGTAACAGCCTCTTGTTCTAAAGGTGCAATATAAGAACTCCCCAAACTCAACAACTCATAAAATTGAGCGATTTTGTAAGGGAGACTGTTTTTTTTTTCCTCCCTCTCCATTTCCATGCTGTTGTTGACTATAGTTCATGTACCTGCTTTGTCCTGTAATATGTTGGTGTAACAAGTTTGCCACTTGCTGTGGTGCAAAACATTCTCAAATTGTTGTTTTTTAAAAACACACTGGCTAACTACAGTCTATAGTCTGAGACTGTGCTGTGATATAACTCACACACAATGTTTGCTGCAAACCCCCAATCTGCAGATCCATATTCTTCTTCTTCTTTCTTTCCATTTTAAGGAAAACTTGCACAAAGTTGCTCATCTGTCAATTGTTAACATGCAAAACCAATCACGGGCTCCGTGTTTATACTGATGCTACATCAACTGTAATGTGTAAACATGAAAGTAGCACATATTCGTGTTTTTAAAACAACAAAATACAAGCAACAGCTGGGGTGCTAATACGATTTGACCAACTCTAGTTGCCTTGCAGAGCACAGTAGATCAAACATCACTGTCATATACTGGGGGAAAAAAGAAAAGCTTCTGTGAAGAGGCATCGGCAGCAGACGATAGAACCGAAATCACTGCTCGGCGCAAAGGATATTTTAGCTTGGTGTGGACAAAGAGACACAGAGAAGGAAAGATTAAAAGCAGTGAAAGAGGCAGAATTGCTGTAGAGAAAGAGATAAATGAAAAGGGGCCCGTGTTCGGAAGGGATGGAGAGTATAATGACAAGAGGGGGGAAGATGATGAATCATGCATATCTGACTGAAAGAGAGGCTCAAAAGTGGAGGAAAAAAAAATGTATTGAGTGAGACAAACGAATGACAGTGGCTACAAGGGGAGAAAACCCACAGAGAGGAAGGTATCAGTGCCAACATCTGTCACTATCCTCATCATCCTGTCAGCTGAAACACCCTCGCAGCTCTGTTAAGGTTTATGTCCTACAGCCTACACTCATGTTGTGTGTGCGCGCGTGTGTGAGTCAGTGCTTGTACACACTATCCAAAAAATATTTATACGTTTTTAGGGATTTTAAGTTCACAGGGTTGTTTTAACAGTTAGAATTATGAGGACAATACAGTCAGAGTAAGCCTCAGGGGAATTAATGGAAGTCGGTGCAGTGTTCTCACAAGTATAGTTTAGTGTGTGTGTGTGTGTGTGTCTGTTATCTGTATCAGCCCAGCTTGCTGTGGTGAGGACAGCAATGATTAGAGACCGCAGGAGGGTGGAACAGCAGCTTCGTAATAAACTCTGTGTGTGTATGTGTGTGTGTCTTTTATCCTGTTCTATACATGCAATGTAGTCCTGTGTGCATCTTTATGTCTTTAATTGCGTTTTGACCCATCCACAAGAAGTTCTTGCGTCGCTGATTGTATTGTACGTGCACACGTTATCCAGTGTATCAGCCCGCAGGGTTGTGTGTGTGTGTGTGTGTGTGTGTGTGTGTGGGCATCCCTTTCATTGTGCTCCCTCACCCCTGTCAAATAGCCATTGCGGAGAGGGAGAGGGATGGTGGAATGGATAACAATGGTGGCTGAGGTCTGCTAGGATGCTGGCTTAGAAGCAGAAGCCCTGAGGGGTAGAGGGCGAGGAGGAGTGGAGGAGGTGAAGGTAAAGACGGAGGAAGAGAGTAGATATGGATGCAGAAGGAGGAATGTGCTGTAGATTGGTGTGAATGGAGTTTGGTGTAAGTGGGAAATTGAAATTTCAGCGAGGAATAAGTAGCGAGCGTAGAGAAAGAAGAGGATGATGTGCATGAAGAAAAAAATGGCTTAATATTTCAACGACAGGAGAAGAGTAAAACAATTTCATATTTATAAGTTGTTGCACCGCTTCAAAACAAGACCACACATATTGATGGACTGTATTTGTGCTGGTGATATAACCGCAGACTTTTTCTCATTTTCTTTTTCTGACCGCACAATGAGTTCATAAAGCTTCTCCTCTTGAATCCTGTTACAGTCCCATTCTGTGTAATTTGAAAAGCTTGTGGATGTGAATGAGAACATTTTTCTTTGGATTCTGAACAACACCATCTGTGTTTTTTTTTTTTTACAAAATCAAGAGTATTATTCTCCCACAGATGTGGCAGAGGTTTGAGTCTTTGCAGATTACAAAAGAGAATACATTTTGAGAGCATCCTGATGGGATGTGATTTTACGTTTGTTACACCAACCAAACTTGGGTCAGTTTTAACTTTGCCTGGTCTCAGCGATGTGAATACACACGTACGTGGATACATTGTTAACAGTCTTCCGCTGTCTTGCCAATTTGTAGCTATTAATTTCTAACTGGTGGAAATGTTATGGAGGATCAAAGAAAGGGAAAATGCAATTTCACAGATACTGAGATGAGAAAATGAATAGAGCTGTACAGCCAGCGCAGGAAAACACTGAATGCCAACGTAGGAAAGAACTTCCTTTTAAAAAATCAAATATTGAGTAGTTGGGGACTTTGTGAAACAATGTCTTTTACAAAGTCTTAATTATTTTTCCCCTGTTGTAAATTCAGCATTTGTTAAACATTAGATTATTCCTTTTTGTATGAAAAGATTGTTTTAGTTTCTTTTAGTTGCAGCATCGATGTGTAGTACACTTTGACTACATAAATTACATGCTTTTGTTAACAGCAGATCAACTGTCTTGTTTTAGCATTCACACCTGAACCTGACTAGCTGTAAGATTTCAACCTAAGAGTGAGGGAGACTTAAGCCTGGATGTTGCAACAGTAAGGTCAGTCTTAAAACAAACACTATTGGTGCAACAGACCCTGGTGGCTTAGGGTTATAAAATAAAGTTTTCACGAGCTCTTCTTTTTTATATTGGGATTTTAAGGTTTTATGAAAAAGAGGTTGTGGAGTGCTTGAGGACTGTTTTTTATATGATCGCATTCAAGAAATACAAACTTCAAGCACTCTGGAAACTAATACTTGAATTGCGTTAAAAAGCCTTCATTCAATACAGGACTACTTGCAGAATGGCTCAACTAGTTTGTATCCTCCTGATGAAGTTCATCAAGGTTGAAACCAAATGATGTTGTATTGTTCTGTAAGTAGCATTGTTCTGAATAAAGCCTTTTTCAACTAATGAGTGCCTGAAGTAGGATTAGAGGATACTGACTGTGAACGCATCATGCCAGCTTCGAGGACTGTTAACCCTTTCTGTCTCCCTTCATTTCCATTCAGCGTTTACGGATCCCATCTAATAAGGGCTAGTGAAAAAACTGACCAAATGTACTGTATATTTGAATAGGAAAGAAGAAAATTTCAGCAGTTCCTAAATGAACATGGCACTGGGCAGGATGAGACTGTACAGAAGAAAAACATGACTTTTTTTTTATCACAGGAGACTTGACATACGCAGTCTGAAAAGCACGTGTTAACAATTGAATGAATGATTGCTATCTTGCTTCTTCAGTTTGAGGGTTTTGTGCAATCATTAATGTTTTTAGTGACACCTGTTCCTTTCCTGCTGTGGAAAACAAACTCTGCTGCAAAAATGTAGTAAATTTAAACTTCCTGATGTTAAACAACACACTTTTTTCCATTTAAATCTTGTAATTCAATAATCCATATTTGCTTAGTGGAGTGTTTGATTTAAAGAGAGGTGGTGTACATCCCGAAGGGTGTAACATGTTGTGCACAGGTGTTTAGATATAAATCTTGGAAGGAAAAAAAAAAGTTGTTTGGGTGGAGCAGATGGTTAAAAAACAATTGATCTGGATGGAAGTCAACAGCTACACAACCTCACTCACTCTCTCACGGTCTCTCTTCCCCTCTCGCTCTCTTGCTCCCTCAACGTCCCATCTATCACATTGTGATTACTTGATAGCTTAGCCAGTTGGTAGCCCATGTTATAATGTCTAACCAACTGTGACGGTTGGCCTAATGACTGGACTGGGTGTAGTTAATGGAGGGCAATCTGCTGGAAATTCAAGAGTTGCCAGATTCTAAGAAAAATCTGTCAAGGTTGTAAGCAGGGTGAGCTGCCAACCGCATGCACGGGGAGGCAGGTGGACAAAAAAGACCAAGACTGTGGCAGGGTTCTCTTTCAGAGCTGCTAGTTCTTTAATTTCACCGCCTGTCTCCAGCTTCTAATGGGGCCTGACAGTCGCCCTGTGCTACATTTACTGGATCAGAACGAGTTTTATCCAAACACAATGTTTCCTCTTGCGGGGTCCATCCTGAAGACCCCGCAAGAGGAAGTCATGCATGGTTAAATTGCCACAAAGGGTTTAAACAATTGGTTAATAATCCAAGTTTTTGATCAACATAAAGTGAATTGCCAACCACTGACTACATGTATGAATAATTACATTTTCCCTGAAGCACGAAAATTGCCCATTCTGTTTTTCAGCTCCTCAAATGTGACAATTTTCACCACAGTAAACTGAATATACATCTTCTTGGGCTCAGGGAAGCTGCAGGCAAAACATACCACATATTTGTAAAATTATTCTGTAGCTTTCAGCCAGCCCGCAGAATTTATGCCACTATGTTGTAAGGATCAACTTGCTGAAACTTTCTTTTTTTTTTTGTATCTAACTTTCACATTATTGGTTTGTGGTGGTTGTGAGACACTGCTTTGACCATTTCACATAGACGTTCAGCATCCTAAAATTAACAGTTGTCTGAACAACAATGTAAATAATGTACTACAACTATCAACAGATCACTAAGAAATAGCGGTTTTGACGTTATGTCAGTGTTTTGTGTTTCTGAGTTATCTACTGAAGTTAGCTTTCCTCGGCCCATCCCAGTACAAAGCTCCTGTGGTGTAAACAATAACACTCCCCAGAGCTCTGAACCACTTGCTGCATGGCTAACTGAGTAAACTCACTAACTGCAGCTCTAGTTAGCAGCAGTATAAGGTTAGTCCACTATTTGTTTTGAATATGAATTTGACAGGTGGCCATTTCTTACATATTGCACCTTTTTAAAAAGTTTGTTGTTTAGCTTCCAACTTTACTTTGCCTCAAACACAGTTCAAAAACGTTCTTCCTGATCGCCTGATTACCCTCTAAGTAGCTCTGTAACGCTTCTTACACATACTTTATCTTTAGATGCAAAGTCAAGGTACAGAAAGCTGTCGGCACGAAGGACTGAAAAATGTTGGACGTGCTTTACAGATACGACTCTCAGTTGTATTTAACTTGCCAAATCGCAGTCGACCCTTGAGACCATACATATACATATTTAATTTTCTTATCAGCAGATACTGATTGACTGATCCATTCCCAGGTTTGCACCAGTGAGCGAGGAGGCTGCTGTTGGAACCCCAGTGGGAAACATCATGGCAGCTGCTGTCAATCAAACGATCGTCTACTCCATCACTGAAGGCAACGAGGGAGGTGAGTAATACTCTGGATATTTATTCGTGGATTAGTGCCTGTTGTGGGTTTTTGTAGTTGTGGAAGTGGTTGATAAAGTAGTTGGTTCACTCACACCATTAAGTTATGTTTGAGGTTATTAAGTAATTGGCACTAGAGCATTTCTATAATGAAGCCACCAAGGCTTTTGTATCATTAGTAGCTATTTAAAGGAGCGCAGAAGTCACGTTTTTTGGGGTCACGGCTCAGTGCCAGTTTGGTACAAAAAGTTAATAACTTCATGCGACTTGTGTTTTTGTTTTGTTTGTTTTTTTCGTAGAAACTATTCCTGTAACTATTTCACCTTGCTTGGTAGTGCGTTAAGCAGTAAATAGACAATTAGGCAAAGGTCCTATTTTTATGCAGAGCTAATGTAGATGTGATTTTAATGCAAAAACATCTCTTTCACATCGTTTCACACATTCGTTTTGGCTCTCTGCAGTGATTTACACATCTGGATGATGCCGTCTAATATGCTTGTGCATGTTCAATGTGTCTCCACTCACATACAATTCAAACAACAACTGCTCACTCTCAGAAATGTACCCCCACAGATGATTTGTAAGGAGCAAGTGGGTCCACTAACTCCACTGTCTCATTTGAACTCACAATAGAGCACAGTCAGTCACATCGTCTTTTTCTTCATCTTGTCTTATGGTGTCTTCTTCTTCTGCATTTTTTTTTTTTAATGATGGTTGGAAAACGTCTTTTTTTTTTGGTCAATGTATTTTTATTAAGGTTTTATAAGGTATACAGACAAGGAAGATGACAATGACTTACTGAATCAATAACAGCAACAATAACACAAGCCAAACAAGACAAAAAACAACACACAAAAGCAAAAACAAAACAACAAATAAAATATATATATATATATATATATATATATATATATATATATATATATATATATATATATATATATATATGTGTATATATTAGGGCTGTCAAACGATTAATTTTTTTAATTGCATTTTGTCCATAGTTAACTCGCGATTAATCGCAAATTAATCGCAATTTTTATTATTGTTAACTCTATCTCTCTGGGGAGGACGTCCTCCCTTACCAATCAGCAACCAGAATACAAGATTGACAGCAGGTTGGTCCAATAACAGTTCCCAAATTTCATTCTCACGTTTATACAGCCGTAAACAAAAAATACTTCTATGTACCGTATTGACCGACCCGAATATAGTACAAGTTTTTTTTTTTTTTCCGATTAAAATTATGTGAAAAAGTGGGGTCGTCTTATAATCGGGGTCTAACCGTTAACACATGCTGATAGTTGTCTTATAATAACAAGCGGAAGAAATGATGCCTTGGTAAGGCAAATTTATTTTTAATTTGGTCAAATGACATAAAGATATCTTCTTTATACAACTGTCTAATGTTCAAAACTCAATTTTTGAACCACTGATCAAATGCATTGTCTATGAGGGAGGCTAGAAACAGGTGGTTTGCTGTGATTGGAGCATAAGTAGACATGGAAACTAATCCATAGTGTTTTCTAAATTGGGACCAAATTTTCAAAGAATGTAAGATAACAGGGTTCTGACAGTCCTGGGGGGTATGCAACGGAATTGATGAACACAGAAGGGCAGAGAGCGAGATACGAGTGCAAGAACTAGATTCAATCTGTAACCAAGCAGGAATGTCAGAGGTGGGAGAATCCTGCAGCCAGTACAATAAGCTTTTGATATTTGCTGCCCAATAATATATTTGAAAGTTCAGTAAAGCCATCCCACCACGCAGCTTTTGTCTCTGTAGGAATAATTTCCGAATTCGAGGACATTTATTGTTCCAAATGAATGATGAAATAATGCTATCCAGCTGTTTAAAGAAGGCCTTTGGGATGAAATATGGAACACACTGAAATAAATATAAGAACTTAGGAAGAATGTTCATTTTAACTGTATTGATGCGTCCAGCCAGTGATAGGGGCATACTGGACCAACGAATAAGATCTTGTCGGGTACGATCTAAGAGTGGAGTAAAGTTGGCCTTCAACAATTGAGAGTGAGATTTTGTTATACTTATACCAAGATAACTCAGTTGATTATTTGTTACTTTAAATGGCAAAGAATGAAGGGATAATAGTCTAGCAGCAGGGGTAATCGGTAAAAGTTCACTCTTTTCAAGATTAAGTTTATAGCCAGAGAATCTACCAAATTCCTTAAGCATGTTGAGGATATGCAGGATAGATGAAAGGGGGTCAGAAACATAGAGAAGAATATCATCGGCATAAAGCGAAATTTTGTGTTCCTGGCTTCCCCTGAAAATCCCTTTAATATCAGTACAATGCCGAATTGAGATTGCCAAAGGCTCCATAACCAATGCAAAAAGCAAAGGGGATAATGGACATCCCTGTCTTGTTCCACGCTGAAGAGGAAAATATGATGAAAGTGTGTTATTTGTTCTAACTGAGGCCAGTGGCGAAGTGTATAACAATTTAATCCAGGAAATGAAAACCTCACCAAAGCCAAACCTACGGAGAGCATATAACAGGTAGCCCCACTCCACACGATCGAAGGCTTTCTCAGCGTCCAGGGACAAAAGAACCTCTGGACGCTGTGACAGAGATGAAGAATAAAGGATATTGAATACTCGCCTAACATTAAAGAAAGATTGTCTATTTTTAATAAAGCCTGTTTGGTCTGAGGAAATAATTGTAGGCAAAACAGATTCAAGGCGGAGAGCTAGTACTTTAGCCAGTACCTTAATGTCAACATTTAAAAGGCTAATTGGACGATAAGAAGAGCAATTAAGAGGATCCTTGCCTTTTTTCAAAAGTAAGGATATTGACGCCTGACGAAGGGTTGGAGGGAGGATTGATAAATCCAAACTGTCCTCAAATACAGCTTTAAGTAAGGGACTCAGTTTTAGGGAAACATTTTTATAAAATTCTGTTGGAAAACCGTCCGGACCAGGACACTTGCCACTTTGCATACATGTAATAGCATTTTTTATTTCATCTAAGGTAATGGGGTCATCTTGGAAAACGTCTTTGACTGGATTGGTGACGCGATCAGAGCGTTTATGCTCTCACCATTCTTATCACGGCATGCACTGAACCGTGACTTCACGATGACTACATGTACCGTTACACCCTGACTGGTAACCCATTTGACTCATAGGCATCTGAGTCGAGGCAGCTGAGACACACTGGAATTCACTGTCTTTCTCGCTGTCTGGTTAAAGAAAGACACATCTCCTCCATTTTTGATTCGTATAAATGACATAACACTTGTTTCCATGTTTATGGATGGCATGAATGTCAATGTTATTTTGGCTTAATTGCCACACTCTACCAGGTATTGTTACTCAGGTGTTTTTTTTTCTCAACAACTTTTATCTAAATCACCACCATCTGTCCGCCATGACTTGCATTTAGTCTGGGAAAACAAGACCAGATTTTATGTTTGTATGAAATGCGGCTAGAGTAAACAAAAAAGTATTAAAAATGCATCTGGTTATGAAACACTTTAAATGACAGGTGTAAATGGGGCCTCGGAGGGTTTCGGTTGAGGTTGCTTGGTTTTTATGTGTCATTTGAGAAAGCTTTTTTATTTAAACAACGTTCAAACTCTCCCTGTTAACAGCTAATAGCACTGTCCGCCCACTTTCCAGCTGCCTTTTACAAGAAAATAAACTTTGTTTTTTCCCTTTTTGACCTTTCCCTCCTATATTTTGCACTCTGTTTCTTTAATCCTACCTTCCCCTCTCTTGCCGTCTGTCTTCATCTCTCTACCTCTGGTTCTCGCTCCAGGTGCATTCGCATTAAACCAGACCACAGGAGTGATTTCCACCGCCAAGCCCCTGGACTACGAGGCCAACTCCAGCTACGTTCTGAAGGTGGAAGCTGACTCCATGAGGGTGGCGTCCTCCAACCTCCGAGCTCCCTCTAAGAGTACGTGCGTGGTTGTGTTTTGTGAACTCTCCACCTCTAAAGATTAAAGGACTGTACTTTTGACTTCAGATTGCATTAGCACAGATTCCACTGTTTGTCTCCTCTCTAATTACACACACACACTTTTTTTCGGAAAAGAAAAACGGTGCACTACCCACTATGTGATATTGTCAAGTTAATTGCCACAGGCTGCAGCTTCCTCTTCTGTACATACATTCGCTCGCTTTCTCATTCTCTCCGGAGCTCTCTTTTACCTTGTACAAGTTCTCTCCAACTCCTCTTCCTTGTCTATACAGTTATACACGTTCTACTGGGACTTGGCTGTTGTTGCTTTTCACGCCACTTTTTCCTCCTTCTCAGCTGTCTGTCAAACCTGTAGGCTGCATCGGCTTTGTTGTCTTCACTGCTGCAGATTTTCTATTCAGTTGCTCGCCTTTTCCTCCTCTGACTATTTCAGTCTCATCGGCTGTCACAGGTCTTTGCCGATATCCAATTATGCAGCTGTCCAGAATTGAACTCCTGACTATCAAACATGTGTTCCAATGAAGTGAGCAAATGAAGCTGGCGAGGGAGTTTTTTGAAGATTTGAAGATTTTTATCTGTAAGAGCTGTAACTTTTTCCGCTCCAAACATTGATACAGAGCGATCGGTACAGGTAGGTCAGTGTTAAATTAAACTGACCCTGCCGTAATGTGAGAAACAGCTTGAACGTCTCCAAGTCTTATGCTTCTTTTTCTACTTTTTATCTTATTTTTTTTCCATTTCTGTCCCCATTTCAATCCATCCAAAAATGATTTTCTTCCTTCGCCTCTGTGGGAGGAAAGATCGACCAAAATAAGTTTTCACGCTTTTAATTGAAATTATAGCATAAGTGAAAATGGTTCTAATTAGTCTCCATCTCTTCCCACACTATCTTTCCTCCTCCCCGCCTCTTCTCTGTGCAGCTCCCCTGGTTTTCTCCTTTGTTTTTCTTTAATCATAGCCATTACCACATGCTGTTCTCGTTACATCCGACTATTTGAATTTGTGTATTCCACAGAGACTGAAACAAGTCATTGTAGTCATTAGCAGATCTTCAGTTATTTGTTTTCACAGATTTTAGTCAGGTGACAAATCAATAAGATTCTAACAATGTGTTAATCTGTTTTTTTTCTAATTTAAGTAAGGGTAGATTTTTTTGGTGTGGTTGTTCATAGATAAGCAGATTAATGTTTGCATCTGTTAGTTTATTTGGCGCTTGAGAAGAAAACTGCAAAGTAATTTTTCGAAGAGAATTTATTTTTATTTATTTTTCTCTTTTGACTGTCTTGGAGTAAAACTTGCGAAGCTCACAATCATGAAATTAATTCTGCCTTTCCTTGATGGTATTATGCTGCAGCTTTACGTGGGTGTGATTCACAACTCCCTGTTTCTGGCCAGATAAGATTGAATGCGAGTCGTTCCAAGTTGCAATCACTGAATGTGAATGACAGCAGCTCGTTGGCACAGTGTCAATCTGCACACTGAATGTGCAGATTGGTTGCCTTACAGTATTGTTTAATATTTTTTGCTGGTGTTTCAAAATACATTCTTTCATGTAGTTTGTAATTCGAAATGCATTTTTTACAGTAATAGTGATGAACTTGACATTGAATGATGGCATGGAGATTATTTCTAAAGACATTTGACCTGAAAAGACCACAAATTTGACTGCAATATTGTCAAAAGTCATGGCCAGTGAGGTTCTGGGGATATTTCAGCAATTTTATTAGATGTATCAGAGTAGACTCATGACTACTGCAGCAAACCCAGACATTCAGCAGCTCAGCACTTCTTCTTTCGGCTCTGAAAGTGAAGCTAATAATCCTTCAATCACTTTACTGTCCAACCCTTTAAATTTGGTTAGAATTACATTTATAGTTAAACTTAAGTTATTAGACATTTGACTGTTAACAAACAATAAAATTAATTATAAATCATTTCTAGAGCAATTCTAAAGGTTTATAAACACCAGTTGCACCTTTTAAATAAACTATTGCTTATTGTCTGCAAAGTGTTTCATTTTTTTGCATTAAGATAACTATTTAAGTTGATATAACTAGTAATGTACCATCTGTCATTATTAAATGTCTACATTTTCAAAGAACCTGAAAACTAGCTTTGTTTATCTGCTTTTCAGTGTGGTAAATGGGATCCTACATAAACACAATATCTTATTCCAAAGTTACAAAATGTGTGGTTATTTCACCGAAGAGACTTACTTGATGTCACACCTGTGCAACACCAATCACAGTTCACGATCATTTAAATCAAAATGTATTGATAGCTTGTTAGCGGTGTTAATCACACAGTCTTGATGAAGCAGATAAACCAAGCTTTTGAGTGTTAAACTCTTAACACCACTCGGATGTTTTTTGTTCCAGCTTCTAACTTTGGATGTTGCTTATTTGGTTGTGACGGTGTAAAGTTGTAGAGACAAGTGAGAAACAAGGTTTTAAGGGGCGTTAACTTCCTTTGTCTTCTTTGCCTCTGTTTTCTCAAAATGCTGCTAATCACCTCGTGAAAGTGGTTGAAACTTGGGCTGCGGATTTCTCTTAAGGAGAGGCTGTTCAATCATTGTCAGAGCAGTTTTTAATTTGTCAGCCAGCCCAAGCTATAGAAAAAGTAAAGCAACAGCAGTACTAATTTAGACCTTAGTGTAGACATGTTGACATAATCACTAGAAGGGGAAAAAAGGTGATAGTTGTTGTTATACTTGGGAAAGCAGTAGATAATGCAAAGTCCCTGCCTTGTTGTTTTTCTTGCTGATATATGGCAGGTACAACACACTTTACAATGCCTGAATAGAAATTGTATGCATTTCTTCAGTTTGTTTATGAGCAATTACTGCACTACTTCTTGTAATGCCAAATGCAAAAGTGGACCATCGTAACGTATAAATTGTTTCTGTGTCTTAGCTAACACAGCTAAGGTGATAATTGACATCCAGGACGAGAATGACCACCCGCCCGTTTTCAGCAGAGCTCTTTACATCGGAGGGGTTGCAGAAGATGCTAAAACGTTCACATCAGTCTTGAAAGTACAGGTATGATCACTCACACACACACACACACACACACACACACACACACAGTTTGGTGGATTTATTTATTAGTAAATCGAGGGAAAATTTGTCACCAGCTATTTTGATAAAGTCCATTTTCAGTCAAATATGTTAAACAACTGCTTGTTCCAGTTTCTTAATGTAAGGATTTGCTGCTATTCTTTGTCGATTATGATAGTAAATGAAGAGTCTTTGGGTTTTGGACTTTGCTTTTTTTATATGTAAATATATCAATTGTTAACATAATCAGCCGACGGCTCAAAAACAAAAACAATCGTGATTTGCAGCCCTGATACATAACTAATCAAACCGAGTGGGGTAGATGAAAAATAGGAACACACGCTGTGATTAATGAAGCGAAGCCCATGAGCCAGTTCAGGCTGCCCTCACTTGAGTCACCTCTACACTCACATGGCATTCTCCTCTCACTGTAACATACAACCAACAGATTGTTTTAATCATGGTGGAGTACTGAAGCCGTCAGTGCCCTGCTCCTTCTTCTGGCTTCATGCCTGCTGCCCACACCACTCACCTGAAAGCTGTGTTGTTACATCACCTGCCGTAGAGTCCATCTCATCCTGAGGGGAAGTTATAGTATCATCACTCCCCACTCCCTGCTGTGCTCACTTTGATGTTTTCGTGTGTGGAGCAACAAAGTAAGAGCTCTGGGGCCAAATATTAATGCTCTGCATATTCTACATTTACATAATGATCTGTTCCATTTGAGTTGGCTGACTGAAATGCTCTTGCCTCGCAATAAATAATGTCTTTGTAGAGCTAAAAGAAGTTGTGACTGTGACAAAGAAATGTGTATTCATCGGTATTACATCATTTTCGGCTTCAGTCCATAATATTGTTGCATGAATTGGTTTATTTTTTAAGGGAATTTTTTAAGGGAAACCTATTATGTTTAGTTTTATATAGGTTCTTGTGCTCATAAAAGTTATTACAAATAAGAAAGCCCAAAGTCTGCACCAACGGAAGCTCCTCTCTCCCACAGGAAACACTGCTCTTAAAACGCCTCATCAGTATTCCCGCCCATGAATTCTGTGACATCACACTACATCAAAGAGTCACACATTTGCATGATATTAGCCGAGTGGCTAGTTTGGCACATAAGATTTGATTTTGCACAGCTGATCTGTTGTAAGCGGTGCTGGGTCAGGCGTCTTTGAGGTGACCAATCACAGGGGACTGGGTATACAGGAGGGGAGGGCCTTAAAGGGACGTAGCTAAAACAGAGGTTTTCAGACAGAGGGGGGAATACAGTGCTGCAGCTCTCGACATTACATGATAGTTTTTTATGCATTAAAATGTGTAAACCTGTTCTAGTAGTGATCGAAAATAAAAGAATGGGTATGAAAGTTCCCTTGAAGTGTTGCTCTTACTCATCCAATCTTGTGCTACCAATTGTTTCTTAAAGGAGAACTTTGGTCGATTTAAACATGCAGCTTCATTGCTCAAGCTACCCTTGACTTGCCAGTTCCGAAGACTGTCAACAAACAGCGATGTGTCTGCTTGCACAAACACACTGTTTTTACTACTTTTTTATTAATTTTGAGTCATACATGCTACAGTGCTGTGTTGTAAGGTGTCTGCTGATGATGCATAACTTTTGGTGTGAGATGTGGAGCATGTTAAGATGCTTAAAACACAGTGTAAAGTTCTGACCCCATGCTGTTAGCTGTCAATGCTAAATCTCCGTTCACGGAGCTCTGTAATGGTTGGACCAAATGTGTTCGCGTCTTCGGTACTGGCAAGTCAAGGGTAGCTTGAGCAATGAAGCTGCATGTTTAAATCGACCGAAGTTCTCCTTTAAGAGAATATCCAAAACTTTAATGTGAGACTTAAGTTGTTATGACTTGGAACGAACAGTGACCCAACTATCACAGCTTTCAATAACAATTCACTTTAGCACAGTACGAAGGTGCATACAGTGTATGTGCAGATGTGTGTGCTGTATTTTTGTTGTACATTTTAAAGACAAATTTAGCCATGTAACCACATTAATTGTTTGGATTATTCTCTGTGTCGTTCCCTCGAAATCTACCTTCCATCTCCCTGTTAATTAATACGTCTTTTTGTTTCCCTGTCTTTTAACCTAACTCTGGAGAATTTCATATCACTGTAAACAACTCGAGCGACTCGCGTATTATTAAAATACCTTTCAGGACCCAAAATGGGTCACAGAGTCTATCTTTCAGCCCCTATCTGAGAAGCAGCAATATGTTTTAATGAGCCTGGATGCCACAAGAGACTCGGGCAGGGTCTCTAGCAGGAAAGTATCTGCTTTAATATTTTATTACAGTTTTTAAGATCATTCTTAGATATTCCTGCTTCATTAGATCACACACCATGAGAGTGACAGGAAAGATGAGAGAATAAGGGTGAGCATGCAACAAAGAGTCGTATTCAAACACCTGTTTCACAAGTGTAGAAAATGTACTTTTCTTACTGATAACCTGGTATCTCAAATTATTATTCCTCTGCCGCAAACACCTGAGGTGCTGGTTTTGCATACAGATTTTAGGACTATATTTGGAGGGAGCTGGTTTACAGCAACCTGCTCTACCATCACCTGACCTCTTTAAATACTTGAGAAGACTGACAGGAAGAACTAATAGCCTGCTAGTCGGCTCGATCACCGCAGGGAGAGGCGATAGATGTGGAGGTTGGAAGGAAAGGAGAGGATTGATGGTTAGATAAAGATAACTGGCATCCTGCGGAGACGCAAACTGACTGGACAGAATAAGGAAGAGGAGACATACATGATTCATGGGTAGATGAATAGATGGAGTCGGGGGGTGGACTAGAAAGATGGACAGCGATGCTGGCGGCGCACATGTTAACATCCAGATGAAGGCGTGAGTGAGACAAAAGATTGAAAGTTTGAGACACGTTCAGTTTCAATTTCAGTGGTTTCACTCAAGTATAACTAATTCCATCACATCTGTCTGAAGCACATGCGTTGTTTTAATGAGTTTTGAGCGAATGTGTCTGTGTGCGTGTCTATTTTTTAATTGTGTGTATTGCTTCATGCAGGGCTGTCATGCCTCCAGAGCGTACGTGTTCAAGTGCACGTGCAGCTCTGTCTTTTTGTCCCTCAGAGGATGCCAGAGCGCAGTTATTGATTAGATGAGCTTCACATTAGCGAACCTATTCATTACCTGCAAAGATTGTTTTGTTTTTCTGATTTAAATTTCCACAACCAGTCCAAATGCAAATTTAGAGTCTAGAATCTCTCACTCTCCAGCCTGTCTTTCTAGCACTTTATTAAAGTGCTTTGTGAATGTATTTATTTTTGAATAAATGCTGTTAAAGTGATACTAAAATTCATTTTCACCAACAACTGTCACTCAGTACACAGTTACTATACTGAAGTCATTATACTTTTATTTACGATGCAAAGCATGCTTGTGTGACAATTAGAGGGCTGCCAAATAAAGATGTAGAAAGCGACACTGGAGGAAAATGGTTAATTGTCGAGTCTTGTTCAACCCAAAGCATCAGTTTTGACAACCAAGACACGAGACTCAACAAATAACTATCTCTTTCCAAAATCACTCACATGTACTAAGATGCACACGCCCGACTGTCAAAACTATTGGCAACTGAGAAGCTCAGATTCCAACACACTCGGAGGGACAGTGACTTCATTCTTTGCTTGCGGTGCCATTGCTCCACTATATTTTTGTATTGCACTCAGTAGAGCATCAAGGCCCAACAGTCCTCTTTAAGCCCTGTACCACTCTAAATATCTTAAGTAAAGTCACTTCAGATTTTACAGTGCAACAAACAAACTAACTGTTGCTGGTAAAAACAAAACCTCCTCATCAGAGGTTAAAGATTTGTTGCTCTATTAGTATTTAAAATCTCATTTAAGGATCCTTTAGAGACTTCAAAATGTCTCTTCAGCAGTTTAATCCTTTATTTTTATTTTATTTTTCCTCTTTTAGTCACATCTGTAAATCCAACAAAAAATTAACGATTTAATTAGTCACACTGACTCTTTTAAATTGGCTCTTTTCCTGTGTAAACATAAAATACTCAATACCAGCTATAAGTTTGCAGGTAAGTGGATTTTCGACACAGCTATACTAAAATAACAGCTGATTGATATTACTGCAGGCATTCAATGTATTCTTAAAAAGTTACTCTAACTTAACTCTGCAAGTAAAAAAACACAAAAAATAGATCTATACGGGTTTTTCTTGCATTGGTCCTCCCTTATTCCCTCGTCTCTATGTGTATGCTTTTATTTCCTCCCTGCTTCCATTTCCTTATTCCCTGGCCATGAGAAGAAAATTAAATTTTTTTGTTTCTTGCCTTTGATGTTGTGGGCGTCTCAGAGCTGAATCACCAGTCTGTGTTCCCAGCCCCTCTTATAAAGACCTGGCAATAAATCAATGTCTGTCTTTGTGCGAGTGTGTCTGGATGTAAACATGGGGTTTGTATGCATGTGTGAATGAGGGAGAGATTTGATAGTAAGCCATAAATATACAGTACCTGCATACAGCTCAAGGCACCACTTTATCCCCTACTGCTGATTCAGAGCACTACACCAAACATTAAAAGCACCGACAGGTGTCCCCTGCAAGATAAATGCAACAGTAAAATGAGGGGTGGTTCTTCTGGTGAGTGAGGAATACAAGGCAGACTGGGTATCAGTCCTGGAATGATCAGTATACATGGCAGCGTTGTGTATCGATTAGCTGCAAACACCTTGCATAGAATACAAGGAGGTGGTGGGATCACCGTGATTAGAATCATCACAGATCAGATAATTTACAATTATGATATTAGCAACAATGACTTGACCACAGTGCTGTTGGGATGATGATTATGATAATGACACTGTGTATTGATTATTTTGCTCACTTTACAGGCCCTGGACAAAGACACTGGTAACTACAGTTCTATGATGTACCGGCTCATCATCCCCCCTCCCCCTGGGAAAGACACTAAAGACAGCAAAGACGGCTTCGTCATCGAACCGTACAGCGGCGTGGTGAAGACAGCGATCATGTACCGCAACATGAGGAGGTCATATTTTAAGTTCGAGGTGGTTGCTACAGACAACTATGGTCAAGGACACAGCAGCAAGGCAGAGATAGTGGTGTGTATATATACAGTGTTGACATTGCTGACAGGTTTATAATGTTCCCGTAAAAAGGTTTATTTAGTCTTATGTTCTACATTTCCCCCTTAAACGAATTGAGTGGTTGAACTTAATGAAATGTATTTGACTCCCGGAGTGTCCTTGAGGTTGATAAAAAATGTGAAAACAATTTCAAATTGTCAAAAGCAGAGTTGATCTAAAAATGCAATCTTTTCCAATTCCAACTTTTTTTTCAGTGATGGAGAATGCCATCTGATAAGCTTTAGTGAAATGACACACAGCCGATGCCAAAATGTTATATCTGCATTGTCTCTGTTGTGTAGGTGTCCGTCGTGAACCAGCTGGACATGCAGGTGGTTGTATCAAACGTCCCTCCAACTTATGTGGAGAAAAACAAAGACAAGCTGCTCAGGTAATGAACATTAATTAATTCTAATTTAGAATAGAACATATGAATAAATCATGTTTGGCATTAAGCTGGCTGTACAACGTGTACCCTGTGCAATGAGATTCAGTCCTTTCTTGAATTTCTACAAAGTATGCTGATGTTCTTATCTGGAGAGCAGGCAGTTTGGGTTCACCGTGGACCATCAACATAACTAAAAGCTGTTGGAACAGCCATTGACCATATATCAATATTGACATATATCATAATAGATTTTAGATATCGTTATATTGTGACATGGCAAACATGTTGCCTCCCCTAGTTTGAAGCTTGCTTGTTAAATTCACACAATTGATACATAGAGCCCCCATAGTTTACTAGTTTACTAAAGTTTACAAAACTGAAGAGAACTGATAACATTGCCAGAGATCCTTTATTGATTTAGATTTTAGAGGATTTACTCAAGACAGATTTGAGAAACTGATCTTTGAAACAGACTTATTTTTTGTGTAACTTATTTTTGGTGAATATTGTTTGAACTTCTAACGTGCAAAAGGCCATCCGGACAAAAAGTGGAGCTGTTGTAACATACCCCCATCTTTATAAATAAGAATTAAATAAGATCTGAACAGGTTGTGATATTCTATTGAGACCATGTCACCCAGCTCTACTCTTATACTGCCTAATATACTAAGTCATAAAACATTAGAGTCTTAGAGGTGAAAAGCACCTCTTGCTGTCTATATGTATATTGTACTGCGAGCCCAAATAGTTCAAAAGTCGCAGGTTCATATGAGAGCGTGTGCATGTGAAGTAACGAGACATGCAATATTGAAATGTAAGTTTCAGCCTTGATTTTAATGTCTTTTTATATCACACAACTCTACCAGTCAGTGGTGCCTTTATATTGATTTAGCTATGTTGGGTGTTCATAAGAAGGGCTGGGGCTGTAATTGCTACCACGGAGAAATCAACCAGACTTGGTGAAGAGCACAAACAGTGTTGTGTTTAAAAATAGTTTTTTTATCCCTTAAAAAGTGTCCTAGTAAGAATAAGCTCTGAGTGCTTTGTTGAGTTAGAACTCACACAGGGACTGTAACGGGGACAGGCATAAGACCACTGCAGCTAGACCACAGATATTCAGCAGAGACAGTTCCTGGTAATTTATTAAAACAGATCAAGCTTTGGTTGCAGATTTAGTTCATCATATATCTTTATATTGATCTGTTGTTTTTGTCTTTTGTTGGTATTAAGGTGTAGTGGGTTAACACATCCAGACAGGGTGTAACTCAGACTATAAGGATACATTTTCACAGAAATTTAAATGTTACCTGTTTTTATTACCATTGCCACCATTTGGCTTTTTTCTTTTTAATACTCCCTGACTTTCTATCCCTTGAAGCTCACTCCGACTGTTTATTTAAAATATTCCTCGCTACATTTAAAACATTTTGAGCCCTGAAAACATGACCTTATCAACACTACGGTGTCTAATATGTGATACTCTGACTTCGCTCCGATGCAGCTCAGCTTGTTTGAGGAATTTGCTTTGAATCAAGTAATATTATCTCCATCCACAGTTGGCCAATTTATTTTTTATTTTTTTATTTGTTTGAAGAACGGCAAGATGTAGATACTGAACACAAACTCCACGTCCCTGCACATATATTAAGGTATATTTCTGCATCTACAGACAGAAACTGTAATGCTCATTTTTGCCATCACTTGATAAAGATGTTTTAAAGCACCTACCATCCTTTCTCTCTGCCTCTCTCTCTCTCACACACACACACACACACACACACACACACACACACACACGCATACGCATAAACACACACCTTAGTGGGATCATTCCTGCTGTGAGCAGGTGTTTCCGAGGGTACAGAAATCAATATTCCACAGCGTGAGTCTGTCTAGCTGGCGGGATGGATAAAATGTGTGCGTGTCTGTTCGATGTGTGTGGTGTGACCCGACTCTGAGGGCTGTGTGTCCGCATGTTTGAAAGAACATGCCAGTTTCCTCAGAGGCGTGTTTTTGGATCTGTGTCGACCATGTTGGCATCCTAATGGAGTTAGAATGATGCGATGCCACTGCTCAAAATCCATAATTTTTCATCTTCAGCATTCTGGAACGCTACGTCCAGGAACAGATACCAGGAGCAAAGGTTGTCGTGGAAACCATCGGGCCCCATCGCCATGGTGATGGATTAGAGCAGGAGGACTATACCAAGTCGGACCTCATGATTTATGCCATCGACCCGCTGACGAATAGAGCTGTAGCTCGACAGGAGCTCTACAAGTAAGAACTTCGCCAACAAATCTATGACAAGTAAAAAAGTGGCAGTTCTCCAAAAGCTTTATATCATAAGACGGGACAGGAACCTAAATTACATTGCAATTAAGAAATTCCAAAATTAATTGCCCCTCAGTTTTTTGGAGTGCTGCCAAGTTTTCAGGTAGTTTGCTGAAGTCTGTCTTGTACTATCTGGCAGCAGAAGAAAAGAAGAAGAAAAGTTTTGTCAGTCCTTATTTTCATTTATTAAGTAATGAGGATGTATTTCTGCATTACTAGCACTTATAAGTAATAAGGTAACGGCGGTTATTGCGCAGTCTTTTCCAAATATATTTGGTCTTTGTTGCATCATGTGTTTCTCTCCCCAAGGTTTCTTGATGGTAAACTCTTGGACATCAATAAAGAGTTCCAGCCCCTCCTCCCTCCCTGGTGGACGGATTCTGGAGATCCGAACCCCTGAAGTGGTGACCAGCGTGAAGAAAGCGGTGCAGACTGTAGGCTACACAGAGGGAGCACTGCTGGCTCTGGCGGTTATTATAATAATCTGTTGTGTCCCCGCCATATTGATCGTCATTATTACCTACAGACAGTGAGTATGAATTATGTGTAGTATTTCTTTTTTTCTAAATAGTTTTGGAATAAAGGTTCAGTTTAATCAGAGACAACTTGGACTGAATGAGGTTGTAGGAGCTTACCGTCCCTCTGATAGGCTTGTGTTTAAGAGATAAGACTTTCCTTTTATCAACAAATCCCATGAAAAGACCAAAACAACAGTGGGGCTATCCTCATAATTAACCAGATGGTGCGAGATGGTTTCGAACAGAACCATTTGTTAAGGCGCCTCTAGAAACTGTTGAGCAGGCACTTTCAGAAAGTACTCAGCAGGTGATTGGACAGACTATCTATCACTGTTTATCACAAGCTAACTTCAGCCGATCAGATCAACTGTAGGGGAGCGCTACCACAAGCGGAGCCAGTTTATAAATCAAACTCCTACTTATGCCAGTCGGGAGGAGAGAAAATCAGGTTTACTGTTGAGAAATCCTTCTTTGCTCTTGTTTCAATTAATTCTACTCTCTAGTTCTGATGTAACTGATGCTTTATCAGCGACACTCTATGAAAGCTAACATTGTTTTCAAATAATTACTTCTGTTGCTGGTACATAAACCATGCCTGTAGGTGCTACATCTAGCAAGAGTTACTCAAAGGTCCCTGATCGGTTAAACACCTGTTTGGCCACATGCACTTACAGGCCGACGCAACACACCGTTTTCTAGTTTTTAGAAGTTGAAATGTCATCAAATTTTTAGCACAAGGTGCAGAGTCGCAATGCTTTCCCCATTAATCACATGTGATGGCCAGATGTGCAGCCAGCCTGGCTTTACAGGCATACCACGCTCTTTTGTCTTGGGCACTGTAGGACTGCTATTTTAAGTCTTTGTCATTGTTCAAGTTGTTGAACCACAGCCTTTTCAGGAACAACTACATGTTTCTCACGTTTTTTACTAGATTTACTTCACCAAGAGGAACAAATGGGCTTACTGCCACTGACAGGATAGGGAGTATTAAAAGTACTAAGAGACAGACAAACGTGTTGATCAGTCGCCCATCATTGCAGAATAGATTGTTGTGTAAAAATCCTTTTGGTGTCATTTCTGGTTTATACATTCTAGCCACTAATGTGCAAACATCTACTCCAACATCAATTTGATGCTGCTAAATACCAATGTGAATTTAAGTCCTGAAAGCGTGCAGGCTGACAAAGATAACAAGCCATTTAGAAAATGTCTGAATTACTTTTAAGAGACTGCAGGCACACAGAGAAATAGACAAAGCTGGCAGGCGCTCCCACAGGACGTCCTTTTGCACTATTTATCATTTTATCACCTGGGCCAGTCACTTCCCCAGATGATTCAGCATGGCAGCCTGTCCCACAGTGCCAATTCTAATAGTTTGTTTAGCTAACCACCGTGAAAGGCTATTAATTTCCTCCGTCTCCTAAACACACAAACGAACGCACACACACTTAAACTGGATCAGTGCATTCTGGAGGGAGCTACTCATCATGAGACAAATAACAAGAGTGAGGAGAGGAGCGGAGGCTTGAAGAAAGAAAAACAGTAGTAATCATCAGCATAATTATCACTAGCCTCTGTTGCTAAATGACTCTAATGAAGACCAATTGTCCAACTTGCTTGTAAATTACAATAAGTAAACCCGACTAACAGGAGGTACTGTGATTTATGATTCAAATAATCACTAATCTTTCTCTCTCTTTCCCCGTCTCTCTGTCTGACGCTTCTGCTGCCACCAGATTCAAAGAGTGAGTACTGCTTTCATATTCCCAGTCTAAAATATTAAAGTCGTGGCTGTCCTAAACACCTTTCATTGTGATTAATCTGTTGACTTTCACGGAACAATAAAACGGATGAGTTCAGGAAGGGCGGTGAAACGAAGAGGACGTGAACAATCAAACAAATGAATCCTGAAGAACACAGAATCAGTAAATGTCCATGAGTGATGCTTTTATGAGTGTATGCCTGCATGTGGTCATGTCGTGTCATGTGGAGTGTCGGGGTGGTCGTTGCACCTTGGTGCGAAGAACACGCCGACTGCCCAGAAAAAAAAAAAATGTTTTTTTTTCCTTGTACTAGGAAAAATAAGTTTGTTGTTTTTCTGGTTTGTGCTCCCTGATTCCATGAGCTCTGTCGGGTCATTTTACAGTGAATCAAGGCAACTTATTCAAGAGAAATAAGAGGAATTCAATTGGTGCCAGATGTTGCAACAATGGTGACTGTTTGGCGTATACTCTGTTACCTAGTCCTGCTTTAATATAATAAGGTCATTTAGAGAGACACATTAAACAATTTATGGTTCTAGCATAAAACTTAATGGATTGGCAAAGTGATCACAATTGATCCTGAGCACAAACCTTCCTGTTAGTTATTAAGATTGTATCACTAAAGCGTCAACCTCAGTGTTGTGCTAGGAAGGCTAAACAAAAGTCAGGGGATCACAATAGTCAGCAGGCTCCATCCT
This sequence comes from Sparus aurata, assembly GCF_900880675.1. Classification (NCBI taxonomy): domain Eukaryota; kingdom Metazoa; phylum Chordata; class Actinopteri; order Spariformes; family Sparidae; genus Sparus; species Sparus aurata. The sequence goes on from NC_044206.1 coordinate 15,056,286, forward strand.
CTGTAAAGCATGAATTCATTTGATGTAATTATTGTTAATAGTTAAGTCTGCACCAAAATGGTGGACAGACCAGCATGGCTACAGGCTACATCAGATCAATTCAGCTGGCAGCCCTGGTAGAATAACAACCTTATTCTGGCCCTTTGATCATTTATTCTTATGCATATACACATAAATAGGAGTAACTGACAGGAGGACTTGCCCAAGGAACGATTGAAAGCTTAAAAGCTTAGACTTGTTGAACAAAGAAAGAGGTTACAAGCCCTCCTTTCCTGATAATGACCATTTCACTACTTTTGAAGGTCTGGATTTTATTCTAACTTTGGATAACTAACTGCGTTTCCTCCCCGCTGTATTCAGACGGCAGGCAGAGTGTGCCAAAACAGCCCGTATCCAGATGGCACTGCCAACGGGCAAACCTGGGGGAGGCACTGCCAATAACCTGTATGAGGAGCTTGGTGACAACGCCATGTAAGTGAACTGTGAACGTGGCATTTGCATTGATGAGCCAAAGCAGAGGCATTAGCTCGCTTTTCTATGGCAGTTCAACTTGAGCCTTTGGCAGTGTGCCTTTTTGTGATTTGAGAGCTTTGTGGTTTCCACACATGCGGTCAAGTACCATGACATTTCATCTCCCTGCATTTTAACCATCACGATGGAGAATACTTCTGAAAAATATATCATATGATACCTGACAGACCAAAGCTACTATTCACAAGGTAAGTTTCAGCACAAACACCATAATTTCCCAGTTTCACCTCTTTCATGCATTCAAAATGGGAAGGCAGTGATAAGAAATAATACAAAGACATTGGCAATAATGGGAAATAAGCACAAACAAAAGGCAAAATAACATTAACCAGGACAAAGTTGGGGTTTAGTTTCAAAGCACTTGGGCTGTTAGCCTGGAGCAGCTTGGGATAACATGAAAGCTCTTTCACACTTATGCAGAATTTAGGCAATTACTGTCATAGAATGAGACGGGAGCAATGACTCGGAACTATAATGCTGAGGTGCAAATGAACAGGAAGGAAGGAAACAAACTAAATCCTCTGCACACATAGTTCTCATGTAGTATGTATCCAGATAGCTTCAAGCATTTGATATCAAGACTGCCATCAGTGCAAAGGTGGACTAAAGGGAATCCCATACCTTATGATGGGACCAAAGAGAAAGCATTCCATACAGAAACAAATATCACATATTTTTACCACTAAAGGTGCAATATGCATATCATTAGAGTCACTTCTCTAGCTCAGTTTAGCATGCAGCTAGCAGTTTGGACTGGATGATCAAAGACAAGTGTTTTCAACACCAGCATAGGAGCTTTTGAACAGGATGGGCAAGGGCAAGCTGGTTTGCATGCCAACTCCAGTAGCCTAGTTATCTCTGCAATGCAAAACAAAGACATCACTGAGCGTTTTCAACCAAAAATCTTACATATTGCCCCTTTTAAAGAGTTACCAAATGCAGAGGAGAAATGAAAATTCCCAAGACTTGGATCCAAATAAGAAACAATGGAATCAGGAAAAGTGTGCTTTACCTACAACCCCCCTAACACCTTAATCAACTCCATCTGTAGCACCTAGAACTCAACGATACAGAAAACGAAAGCGACCACAGCATTAAGATGTCAAAACAGAAATCAAATCAAAACAGTGCAAAGGTGATGATCATCAGTTAAGTCACTCAGCCATAATAACTGTCTTGGATGGGTACGGTGAACTCTATTCATATTCTTCACGTCAGTGATAAACACACGCAGACGTTATCATCAGACTTGTTCAACAGTCTTGCCTGCAGAGGCCAGCAATTAAACTAATTGGTCAAAGTCTTGAGCCAATTTCATGTCAAACTGAAAAATGATTGTGATCACACGAGATGGCAGCACATTTCAGCCTGTGAAGACTGTTCTCTAAAGTCAATGATACATAACCGTCTTTGAACTCTGATTGGGGCATGTTGTTCTTGATCAACTTGTTACATCAACTCCAACACAGCCCCTCGCAGGAATAAAATTTGTTGATTCATCACACTTGAGTTACTTTGTTGAACATTCCCAAAGCCATTGTAAGGATTTATCGACTGAGTTAAAATGTCTCCAAAAGTAGGCCTCAAAGCTTTTTTGTAGTCTAGAGACATTTTTCTTTCCCGGGGTTCACATTTTCAAGTGGCCAAAGGAGCTGACATTTTGTTAAAATGGACACAATCTTGGATTAATCAAGCAGGACCTTGTAACCCCACAGCAAACTAACACCAAACAAAGCTCTGATTTTCTGAAAACTGTCGTAGATAAACCCTGAATTTTTATCTCCACGGAATTCAGCAACATTCAGCTCTTTCCTTGTCCGTTTCCCTGTTGTAATGCATAATAATGTCCTCACCATAGAAGAGATAAAACAAAGGTCAATGATCTGCCCACAGAACAATATTCAGTATGAGCCCAGCCTCTCTAGTTTACTTGAAGATTTACATCAAGTAGCTGCTTTCAAAAAACATAGGGAAAAAAGTGGTCCAAATGTATCTTCTAACAATAACGTTTTTCTTGGTCAGCCTTCTAACCAGAGAGAAATGTAAGGTTATTAAGTGTTGTTTTGCAAGATTATGTTGTAAATAATTTTACCTTTAAATTTTGTTTGAAACGTAATGCCTTAAGTTTCTATTTGAGTAATCCGTTATTTAGTTACATCATCAAATCATTAATGGGTTACTGTAAAACTTTCACCGTATTTTCTTGTTATTTTTGCTGTTACAAAAAAAAACAAAAGAAAATCTGTGATGCATTTGCATTTTTTCAGTTTCTTTCATCATTCATAATTCACCTTGCAGTTAATAAACTAAAAAACTGTGAAGGGGATTGTGTCCTTAATTCCTTTTTTTTTTTTTTTTTAATAAGCCCGCAGAGTTATGGATTATGGGTCGTAGAATATGCATAATAGCAGCAATATGGGCAAGAGAGGCGTTTCAAGTCACAATGTAAAAGAACTCTAAAGAGTTACTTTTTTCACTAGGTAATGCTTTAACGTAAAGAGTTACTTCCAATGGTAATGCTTCCCCTCAAGTGGGAAAGTTTACCCCAAAATCTAAAATGCGTATTGCATAAAGAAAATAGTTCCCACATGAAAATGGTCTGAACAAAATCTTGGAATTACCTTGCGTTACCGGGATTGAGATATTGCTGATGAGTTTTTGTTGTTGTATATCTCCAAAACTTGGCAAATAACACCAAGGCAATCTAGATGGATAGATTTGGACCTGCACGCAAGTGGAAATATGTGTTTTTGATGCCAACTGTCTCTTTTAGGGCGTTATTGTCCACCTACTCTGTTATTGGGCTATCTAGACAATATATCTTCAGCTCTTACTGTAGCTCCCATGTTTCTCTGCATCTTCTAGGAAATTCTGTTTAATTTATCCTCTTGGCAATTTCTACTCACCTGATACACTTCAGTTTGGTTAAACAAGAGTCGAATAGTGACCGTATGTCAAGACACTGCGTTAACTTTTGCTGGAAAGTTTTAACCCCCCCCCCCCCCACACACACACACACACACTCTCTCTCAATTACTCACAGCAATACACAGATAGTTCATTTATAATTCCTTACTGGAGCGTTAACAAGAAGTTGAGAAGAACTCTTATCAGCATTACATGCATCACCGGTTTCCTGTCTGTCCTTGATATGCCTCCCCACTCCCATTAACATGAGAGCAATTCATATGCAAGATTGTAGAAACTATCTCCAAATGACAACAAGGGATTTCCAAGTATGTGTGAATGTGCATTCGTGTGTGTGTGAGAGACTCACCAGCCCAAACGATCCCCTGAAAAATGTGTGCGGAAATGAACTTGGATATGAGATAATTGAAATAAATGCAGCCCGTAATTTATAAAGACCACCCTGGGCGATAATTAATTCTATTGATAAGCTACAGAGCATGTTTAATTGTGGGATGGTCTTTTGTGTGTGTGTGTGTGTGTGTGTGTGTGTGTGTGTGTGTGCGCGTGTGTGTCTTCGCAAAGTAGGCAATTTGGGATTTATTGTGTAATTCTTGCATGGGTGTATGCATATGTCCCGTATCACCACAATCTTGGAGTATCTAAATTATCCCTAAAGATTATAAAACGAGGCAAAGTGCAAAAGTTTGCACATTCATAATTAAGGTCCATTATCAAACTGCTCAGTGGACTGATTTTCAGGGCGTTTTTTCTTCTTCTTTTAATTACCTTTGGCTGTTCTCTTGACAGACTTGGCTTTTAATGTCTGTTTTCATTGAACTATAAAAAAAAAAGGGGTTCTTCCACTTGTTATTGGTGGCACATGAAATGAAGCATATTTTCTTTGAGTTTTGAGTTAAAAGTCTTGTTATTTAGCATTAGGGCACATGTGACTGTCATAGCATGTGCTGCATCAGTAACTCGATGTGTAAAATGCCTTTGAATTTGTTTTCGTATACTCTTACTTACATATGTGTATATTTTATGCAATTTCACACTGTTTATGTGGTTTTGTGCAGTTGGTGGTTAAAAAAATGACTCAGAAATATTGTTGATGTGCAAGGTATTCATCCCTCGTGGACAACCGTTGATTACTTTCTTTGTGTAAGGTATCTTGAATCCAGGAATACAAATGTGTTTCATCAAAGTGCTGTCCAACTCTTCCAGGACAAATACATCCTCAAGTTGTTTTTGTCATATGGCAGCAAAATTACTTCTTTTTGACTCTTGTTACAATTTTATACCGCATAAACCTTTTTCTACTGGTTCCTTCCTGTCACAACATTAAGCTTTGTATCATCATACTTTGTTATCATTTCATCACTCTGGTTCTCCTGTTGTCGTGTTGACTCATGCATTCATCTCTTGTTCTCACCCATCCACCTTGATCCATGACTGACAGACAAAAGTGAGTAGGATGCTGAAAAACTGCTTCACATCTGTGACAAGTTTGATACTGTGCTGTGCAGTTTTCCCCACTTTAGTTTCGTGTTTGTGTCCGTGCTTGTTAGTGGCTCCTCGTGTATGTGCAGGGCAGGTTGAACTTTTGGTAGATCAGAAAGCAAAGTTGCTGAAGGTTTGTTTGTGATGGTGGCTGATCAGATATACGGTAAAAGTTGCATTGGCCTGTCTCAGCATAGAAGTGGGCAATCCATGTGCCATGGGGGTTCAGCGAGTCTGCAGAGTTTCTACAAAGTCTCAAACTACACCAGTGGTTTCACAGATTAGTCCTCCTTCAACCAGAGAGGAGGATATACTTTTGTTGGAAGGAAATCTGCATACTCTCAGAGCTCGATGACACAAAGTTGTCTCTCCCTGCCCCCACAGATCTGCCTTTGTTTATGATGCCGTAACATCCTTTGTAGTGTACCACTTTTAGCGTACATACAATCTATTTGCATTCTTTTCCTTTGTGTTTCAAGACTGTGTTTTTTTTTTTTTAAATAGTTCGCCGTCTTCTGCCCTTCTGGTAAAAACAGCACAGAAAGAAAGTGCCGTAACCTCTTTTAAGATCCAACTTACATTTCCTCTCATTCCTTTACACATTCTTCTCTTAATGTGGAGACTCTTTTCATTTATCAAACAGCAGCTCTAGCAGGGGTTGGATTCTTTTTTTTGTCCCATTCTTTATGTATCCTTCTGTTGTCACTCTATTTATAAAACATTTTAGCTAACTGTTCTGTGCATTACTGCTCTTTCATTTAAATTTCATCCAGGCCCCATCTCCCTCTTCCATTTTATTTGGTTTTGATTTATATAATCACATCTATTCAACTAACTTCTCTTCCTCATATTTTATCTGTAATTCTTTTATTATTTCTCCCTTCATCACATCTTTTTTCTGTATTTGTTTTGTGCCAGCCGGGTAAACCACAGTGGTGGGAGCCGTGGCAGCTTGGATGAAAGCGACCGCCAACGTCTGATTTCAGATTTCGCGACACGAGCGATCGCTGCCCATCGTCAGTGCGTTGCTAACGGCGGGGTGCTCCACAACCTGCCCAAGTCTGAGTCCAACATCACCTTTCTCTCTGATGAAAACCCCCTGACTATCAAGAATCCGATCTACCACGAGGATGGGACTTTGAGTAGCCCAGAGACTCTTGGACGAAGCCAGAGGAGAAGAGACCTCCTTGGGAATTTCTCCCCTTCCAGGAAAGGCCTTCGAGAGGCCTGGCTGAGGCTCAGTTCCCATGGGGGCGATGTAGGATTCGGTGGGTACAGCGGCAGTGACAGCGGATGGGGATCTGGGGGTGGCCACAGCTGGACTCTCCCATCAAGGTTACATCGAAGAGAGATGTATGACGCTTTGAGACGCCAAGTGGTGATGGATCCTGTGCAGTGGGAGCTTGAGCTTCTGAAGGCTGAATTCAAAGAGAGTAAAGATGCTGGTCTGGACTCAGGATTTGACCACGGGTTGGATTCAGATTTAATGGGGAGTCCAAGTCTGGAACCCAAGCTGACTGTCAAAGAACAAGCAAGACAGTTTGAGCAACAGGCACTTCAGGAAATGAGGCAAAGGCAAAACAGAGATTCACGAGGATCTTTGTCACCTGATATCCTACTTTCTGTTTTCCCTGAGTCTCCTCAGCATAACAAACACACTCCAACCCATAGCGCCTCAAGTTTTCAAGTTAAAGAGGGTCCCCCAAGTATCATCGTCACCCACAGTGATGGAGGGACCCCTCCACCAAGTCACAAGCCAACTCCTCCAGTGCTGCGACGCTTCGGGGCAAATTTAACAGGAAATCAGAGTGTGGAAGAGAAACTTCAGCTCTCTTTAGACTTTATCCCCGATCCTCCATCCACTCCTCCACCACCACCACCATCTCAGTCCCCACCACCTCCGCCTCCACCTCCATCTCCTCCACCTCCACCTCCTACATTTGCTCCTCTCGCTCCTTCAACTCCTCCTCCACAACCCCCCTCCACCCCTCCTCCTCTACCCCCTGCTTCACCTAATCCCAACCATACAGAAAAGCAGCTTCCTCATCCCCCACCTCCTCCACCCCCTCCACCACCACCTCTACCTCCCCCTTTGTCGCCCTCAATCCTACGTCCTTCAACCTTCGTCCTACCATCATTCTCGGAGGCACCAGCCCTGCGGCCTGTGTCCCTCAGGCCGCCGCCGCCACCCCTCCCCGTTGAGCCCGAACCTCCCCGAAAAGAGCTGAAAGGAATCTTAAAGAACATCCAAAACATCGCGGACATCGAGAAGTCGGTGGCCAACATGTTCAACCAGATAGATCAGAAACAGATCCCGCTCAAGAAGGTCATGAAGAGCCGAGCCTCCATTGATTCTCTAGATTCGCTTGACTCCTTGGATGCTTTAGCCGGAGGAGAAGGAGGCGCAGCAGAGGGAGTGGACGTTGGTAGAGAAGGAGCAGGAGGTGCAGGAGGAGAGGGTCTTCCACCTCCACCTCCACCTCCACAGATTCAGCCCAACCCAAACATGAACTCCATCGTGGAAGAGCTTGAGAAGCGATTCCCCTCTCAGTCTACAATGCTCTAGCCTTTGCCTTGATCTTACGGAAAAGCACACAGATGGGAATTTCGGAACATTGTGGCATAGCTGCTGTGAAGTTGTGAAGCTGTCAGGGGACTGATGCTGAAAATAGCTCAGTGGGATGCTGTGATGATTTGGTGATTTTTACCGTGCTACAGCTGTGCTCTTCCAACATGACTTCCTGTTTTCTACATGAGAAAAGGGAGAAAAACTAGGCCTAATATAAACTCTGTGGGTAGAAGGAAATGCTTCTCCTCTCAAATGATGGTACTTGTTGCAAACTGTAAAGGAAAGTGGAGCAGGTGAGGCAGAATGAAAGGTCACATCTTTTACAGCCGAGATGAATTCTGTCATCCTAAGGCTGGAAGTGGCATCTACTCTTTGTGACTGTATGCTGCACTGTTTCCCTTTGACTGTTTACAAGACTATAGAAATATTGCAGGAGTGTTCGAAGCTAAGAAAGAAATATTAATCAGAGATCAAGTTTTTATTTTTATTTTGTGTTCCCATTTGAGTCAACCTTAAGCTGAATTCGATAGCCTGCTTCCCAAACCAACTCTGAAGTAGATGTTTGGAAGGCTTACTCAGCATATGAGGGGGCTTATTGTTAAATGAAGAAAACTGGCCTAAAGAGCCGCAAATGGGAGCAGTGGATTCTTATGATTAGAAGTGGCAAAATGTCTCCTGGATAACTTTCAGTTTTTGACAACTCATTAACATTTTTACATCTACGCCAAGTAATTGACATTCTTGTCAACAACTAATTATAATCAATGGAAGACATATGATTGTTGATGGGGCCACTTGCTGTTCTGAGAAACGACTTTCACATTTACGGTGGCTTTAACACAGACCCTCTTGTAAACTAGCTGATGGGAGATGTAGTGAGTAGGAAAAGGAAAATCAAGTAGAGAAGGAGAGAATAATGTTAAACCTGCCAACTTGGATTGAGCTTTGCTGGACATGGATTCTTTTGTTTCTCTGTGTTGATGGTTTTGCTGCAGAATTTCACTGTTACAAGGCAAGGATCATTTCATTGTTATTCACTGTTGCATAGTTACATCATGTCGTAACACTTGCTGTAGGATCACAGATTCTGTCTGCTCTTTACTGTAGCATGTTGTCTGCAAACATCTTTTCATCTTTGCATTCATTTGATTCGACGCATAATTAAGCATCTTTCTTGACCCCATCAAATTACTCTTACATATTATTACATTGTTTGTGCTACGAAACATAACTGCTGGCTTTATTATCTTCAAGGGCGACTCTTTTTTTGAGTGAGTGAATGAAACAATACATTTATGTACCCGCATAGGCCTCCTATTCAGGGATGAATGGCAGGCATACAAAGTAAGGCACTTTGATTCTCAGAGTACCGTCTGTAATTACATTTAGGCAGCAAAACAACTTTGGTTAAGGTCAGGGAAAGATGTTGGTTTGGTTACATGTTGATAATCTCTGTGTTTTGTGATGCAGTCTCCTGCTGTTGCATACCAAGACTATTGTTTTTTTCCTTTTCATAATTGAGTGCTGCCGGAGCCTAAACATAACCAGAATTTGGTTGTTATTGTGTATTTGATCAGGAAATGTGCAACACATGTACAATACCAGATATAGCTAAAAACCTATTTTCATGTGTATTCAATTACAAGCCACATGAGGCGTGTAAGTCATAAAAATGTTAATTTTACATTTCTACATTATGTCAATAGAAAACATAATCCTGCCAGCATTACATATTCTTGATGCAAGTTTACTGCTGCAAATTAGTTGCACATTAACATAATTTCTCTGAGATAGGGTTCATCTTTTAATATCAATATTTATTGACATCAACGTGTGTTGAAACTTCCAAACACACATGCTTGAAGTGAAACATTCTTAAAGTGGCTGTTATCCATTTGTCATTTTGTCTGTTCTGCTTTCTATTTTAAATACTGATTAAATCGGTAGTCATTTTTATATACACTCTAGCCTGTTAAAGCGTATCTGTTAAAGGCTAATACTGTCTTCCAGTTGTTCTCTGTCTTCCATCAGCTCTCATTTAATTTAGATCCACACTGTCGGGTGCCCTGCATCGTCCTTTAATGTTCTACAAGGTCGTGTGAATGTTTGTTTTTCAAGGAGACAACTGTAAATATGTAGGTAGGTTCGTAGCTACAGTAACATGTCTAAAGCATTTATGTAGAGTGATATTTCTATTCACAATATGTGCTACATTTTTATGACTTGTTTTTCTAGAAGGTTCTGTTGCTTCTTCCAACCAAGGTAAAGGTAAAATCACTGTGTGGGAACAACTGGGAAATAATTCATATGTCATGGACGTGAGACATTTTCTCAATAAAATGTGTTACTCACTCAGAGTTCAAGGCCATTTTATTTGTATTTTTTTGACAAAAAGGTTAAATCACTTTAAATGCCAAGATTTAAGACTACAGAATATGTTCAATGGCAGACATGAATGACCTTCTTTATTGTGCATCTGTCGCTTTTGTGCTGAATGGCAACATTTGACCTTCTTATTAGCTTAAATTTGGAGCTACTGTAAAAACTAAGATCAGTGCTAAATAGCAGACACTGAACAATCTTGTGTCACTTTTTAAGGTGACACAAGACTTTAAGGTGACATTTTAAGGTTCTTTTTCCAAAATGACATACCGAAATTAAAAGCATGAAGGCTCCCACATAGTTTGAGACTCAGGGATGTGCTTCGTACTATTGGAAAGGTAACACCAAGTTTTTTCTAGAAGTGTAAGTGTGATTCTATGACATACTGACACAGAGTTGCAGAGGTTGGAACACAGGTTTTGGTTTCCGTCCAAACACAAGGGTGTTCCTATGTTGGAACGGTGTTCCTTAAGAACCCCAATCATGTGCCTTCGTCCCTTGTCTTCATGGCACTTTTCCCCCAAATTTAGAAATGAGGCAGCAGTTCTATGGCTGTTTCATCTGACTGACAATGACGGCATCTGTTCAGCTGATTTCTCTTGATGGAATTGTGCCCGAAAAGTATGCGGAGTGAGTCATGAACAAAAAGCTGCCTACATGTGCAGCATATTAATAAGGGAGTACAATGTTTCACTCACCTCAGATATGAGATCCTGTGTTCTCTGAAGGTCACACAGCCACATCAGGTCAAAACGTAACCAGCAATTGGACCATATTTGCAGATGTTTCCATTCATTCAATTGGATTCATTTTAGAACACATGTCTGTGTTCTTTAACCATTGCATATAAAAAAAACTGATTCATTCACATACAACAAGTCATAGGCCTTTCGACCATTTCCAAATTTCTACAATTATGCGTTTTTGTTTTTTTTTAGCACGTTCACATTATGTGTTAAGACCTGACTTTCATAAGAGGAGGTAGGGGTGAGCAGTATCCCAGTTTCTAACCCTAACTAACCCCAGCCTTGGGATATCTTCTACCGTGTTTGTGGCGACCAAAACCAACTCCCCTCATTAAAATGTATGGTAAGACCTGCGTATTTGCCATTGAACCCTCACCATTCTGTTCTTGTCCATCTTAGGGTTGGGGTTCTATGGCAAATAGAAACTAACCTTTGCAGAAAAGTACATTGCAGACATTCATTCTGCCAGTTGGTTTGGATATTTCTGTCCCATGCTGACGCTTCGGATCTAAAGCTGTTTTCCTCTTTGCTTCATAGTTGGGCAAGTGCCTCCCTTGTGCCTCCTCATGTATCAGAGGTCTCTGCAAAAAACATTCTAGACAAACAAAATGTTCTCAGCATCATTTTAAAGTTATAAATGATTTATTGAAATAATAATTTTTTAGACCTGGTGGCAAATTTCTGCCTTCTCAGACCGAATCTTATCACAAACACAAACTGGCTTCTACAAAGAACATGAGTCACTTTTATGTGTGCTCAGTTTTGCCTCTCCCTCTTTGATACGCATCTCTACTTGCATCTTTTATACTATACGGTTAAATGACGTGAAAATACTTTTTTTTTGCGATTAAATCAGACTCACTACTGGCTGAGATCAAAAGCTTATTCTTGCCAGGAATGTCATCTGTAACTACATTTTGAGATCCTTCCTTTTCATTTCCATGTCCGTACAGTTAACAAGATATGGAGGGAAGTGGCAGCCTTTGATGCGTTACCTCAAAATATCTCAATTTCTTTACTTTTTAATCATCACAAGTTGTTTCACTTTTGATGTGGAACCAAAGCCTGTGGATATACAGAAGCCTTGTCAGCTGCATATTTCACTGCCATCTGCTGACATCGTCTCAACAATTCGTCTCTAGTCAAATATTATCATTGAGTGACAGAATCTTGTTCGTCCCGCAAGATCAACACGTCACTGATGATGGTATCTGGGCAACTGGATCAAATCAGGATGCACTGCCACAAACCCTGAGCTGCTTAGATGTGCATTCACATATGCAACCATTGCTAATGTTAGGCAATGTGTTTCTCTTACATACACAACATCACGATCAAGCTATAAACAGTGTGTTGTTAAGCTGCAAGTCTCGATAAAGCGTTAACACAGAGACAGTCACACGCTGTGAGTGTGGCTTGTGTTACACTCGCACACAAACACACAGCTGCATTTAACAGGTTGCAAGCAGCGCTGCGGTTTCAGATGACTGGTTTGGAAATGTTTTATGTTAAGATTAGCTTTCAGCCTCGTTGTGCTTCATGACATTGAACGCGCTCGCACTCTCTGTGCCATCTTCATTGTCTCGCAGACGGTTTTCTGCTTTTCACTCGCTCAGTTCTTATTGTGTGCTTTTGCCAGAGAACAGACATCTTTTGAAATCTTTGGGAATATGTATTGTTTACAACACTCAGCAAAGCGGGCTGCATTTAATCGAAACTGAATTGAGAAACACAGAAACAAGAAGCAGCGAGGGAGAGGCTGTCTTGTAATCGTGAAGCCGCGTGTTTGATCCTCACTACAGCAAAGATTAACAAAAGGAAATGTGGTTATTGAAGCAGCAAATAGCCATGAGACACACCAAAGAGAATTCTGTGTGCCGGAGATGGTGATTATTTGAACACCTGCCTGAACTATTAAATTGCCCTTGAGCGACTCTCGAAATTCCTGAACTTAAGAATGACGCTGCACATTTCAAAACTGAGAAACTCTTCTCTGAACCATTCAGATTTTTTATCACGACTAAGATGACGTTGTGAGTTGGGCGGAAAGGCAATGCAGTGCAAATGATTAATCCATCCACATACACGTAACAATTTGCATATCTTCCGACACCTGCAGTTACAATCGACGCAACATGCTACGTTGCGATGTTGTGTCGGAGCCTTTTCCCCAGACAAATAATGTCGCCCTCCTGTTAGGATTGCGTTCCCAGCAGGTTGAGGTTGGTTGGTGGTCCACATATCAATGGGAAGCAGTTCAACGCTCAAATATGACTCAAATATTTAATCATACAACTTAACACCAATTTCAAGGTTTGAAAAGCAGCCAAGAGTTTAAAACCATCAGGCAGTTTACAGACTGACTTTGGCATAAATATCTCTACACTGACTTATTGGTTTGGCCCAAAATTCAGTCCAGGTTTCCATATAGACGTTAAAATGATAAGATGACTTTTGTAATCTCTTAAATTTTCACTGTTTCCAGTGAAATATGTCCTCTATCTACTGCATTTGATTGGCTGGTACAAATTAGTTCAGTTCCCAGACAATGTCTCCAAATGATTGTGGTGAAACACATTTTTTGCTCAAGGGCCAAAATTGGGTCTTAGGAGGTTTTGAGTTACATTTCTCAATACTGAATGGTTTGCCATGAAATGTGGTACAGATATCCAGGATGAACTCAGGATGAATCCTAATGACTTTCATCAAATTTGTGACACACATTCATCCTGATCGCCTCCGGAAGAACTGTAATCACTTTGGTAATCCCCTGACTTGTCATCTAGCATCATATTCAGGTCAAATTTGAGATTTGTCAAAGACTGTCTGTTAAAATACTGTCTATAAAGCCAAAGATGTTTCCATCTTTATCCTCCTTATGCTTATTGCCAGAAAAAAGTTGGCAGTGTATATTTTGCAAACTATGGATATTTTAAAACTTTTAAAAACATTTGTTTGTTGCAACTTTACCTTTCTTTAGGTTCAGTTTTTAGTTTTATCATGTGACAATGTTGTGCTTATGGCCTGCTTGATTTAAGGCTAAAGTTTAGGAAAAGATCATGTTTTGACTTGAAATGACTGTTTTGCTCGGCAAATACTCAGGTGGAAATTGTTCAAGGGCCTCCACAAAAATGTTCAATAGCATCACTCTCACTCTTAAATGTTTTAACCATGGCCTTGTCAAAAAATCTCTGACTTGAAACTCAGTGAACTGTCATCACTGGTTAGGCAGCCTACTTAAATACATGTAAGCTGTTTAATGCTTATTAGCTTGTCACCTGATAAACTTTGAATATGCTAAATATCAGCATGTTAACATCGTCCAAAGACCAAAGTTGGAATAAACCCAAATTGTTCTGCCTCTGACTCATATGTCAAGCTGCTCTGGGTGTGAGTATAAACTAAATATAAATATAAAAATGTCGCAAAAATTTGTGGGAGGTTTATTGTGACATATCTGTAAATCTGCTCAGTGTAGGTGTGGGTAAGCTATTCAAACCCTGCATTAAATATGTCGCAACAAAACCGTCGACTAATTTGAGTTTTGTTCCAAACAGGCACACTTCGAACAGGCACAGCATTTCAATACAAAGAGGCGACTTCTTGACTTGCTGATGGTTTTGTCTTTCTTCCAGTGGGTTTATTCTTGTAACCCGGTTATTTTTTCAATCTATTTTCTACACGATGTACAACTGCAATGAGACAATACACAAAATGAGAGAGAGAGAGCGAGAGAGAGAGAGAGAGAGAGAGAAATAAGCATTGAGAGTGAAACAGGCTAGAGAAAAGGGAAGTAACAATGAGCCTACAGTAGCTGTACGAGAGCGGATTGAGACGAGATGTAGGAGGAAAATGGAAAGGGGGGGGGGAGTTTTATTGGGTGTTAGAGTCGGAGTCTGTCCTTTTAAGAGCTAATAATATTTCTCCCCTCCTGTCTTCCTAATACACACCGCGAGACAAGGTGGAGAGGACACAAAGAGCGAGAGTCAATCATGTCAGAAGTGTGTACGTTAGTGCGAGTGTGTGCGAGATCAGATAGCCGTCTGTGTGCTTTTTGTCTCGAGAGGACCCTAATAATGTGTATGTCAGAGCAACAAGGACACAGAGATAGACTTATCTTCACACACTGACACACACACAAACACAGATTACACGGCGCACAATGGCCTCGGCCTGGTGGCTGTAATCTGGAGAGTACGCACACATTGACACACATGGCGGTGGTGAGAAAGGTGCTGTTTTGTTTAGACCTGTAGATCAACCCGTAGTCACCATTCATCGCGCTTCTATTCACACCTTGATACGTCCGTCAATACAGCCACCCATCCTTCCCTCCACACCTTTTATTCGACAACATAATCATTTCCTTTTCAAGCATTCCTTCAAATCTGACTGAAAGGGGGCCACCATTTTCCCTTGAAGTGTGTTTTACATTCTCGTTTGAATTTGTTTTAATGAAAATGCTCAAGCGGTTTAACAATTTGCGTTTGAGTATTTCCTGTGGTGTGCGTTTGGACCGTTACAACAGAAAGGGAGAAGCCGATGCGTCCTCTAAAAGTCACCATTTGTTGTTCTGCGATACATCTTCATTTGGCCAGCTCATTACCTCGGCTTCATGTGACGATACATCCTGCCGGCGACATAGTTAAGACGCATGGACGGAGAGCTTTTGGGCTGTTTTTCTCAGCTTGTTGTTTGTTTTTCTTTGTGGGGTTTTTTTTTTTTTTGTTTTTTCCATTTGGCTTTTTTCCTCTCACATCTTTCAAATCCCAGCATTGTTTTTCTTGTATTTTCTTAATTTTTTCATCTCCATCTCACTGTCTCGCTCATTTTTTTCTTTTCTTTTTTTTTTCTTTTTGCAGTTTGTTTTCTCAGATCTCTGAGTCTTAATTTCACAGTACTGTAAACAGTATCAGTTTCTTCATAACATCATTAACTTGGCAGCTGGGTGGACCAAATTTGATATGGGGTGAGATAAACATTCAGTTTATAGCAATTAATGTCATGTTGGTGGATAAGACATTAGAAGAATAGGTTGGCATCTTGAAGATGGCTGGATAAAAAAGCTGCTGCTCTTGTCTGTGCAGCAAATATGAAGCAATGTAGAGCCAGCAGATAATTAGCTTAGCCTAACATAGAAAGTCAAAATAGACTCATTTGTTCTTTTAGTGTACTCGTGCATGTAAAAGTGTTTGAAAGAGACAAGCATGCTGAGTTAAAAGGTCATTTGAGAGTTAAAAAGGCCAGCAGTCTGCAGCAACAGAATCTCCTCTCTCCCTTTGTGACATCACACTATGTCACCATGTCACACATTATTGCATATTTTTTGTCTATCAACTAGTTTGGCACCTAAGAACTGATTTTGCACAGCTGCTCTGTTGTTGTTAGCGGTTCTGGTTCAAAATCCACCAAAAAATAAAAGGCAGGCAGCGAATGCAAGAATCTGAGTGCAGAAAACCAAACCAAGTAGAAACCAGAGGGACACGAGGAGGGAAAACAAGACTGGAGAACAGAGGTGAAGGCAGACGAAACTACAAAAGGTTATGGGAAAACACTGGATTAAGTACACCAGGACTAATTGCCAAATGAAGGATGGATGAATACAGAAATAAGGTGAGAAAAAGATGAAGACAGGAAGTGTACAACGCAAGAAAAAATCCGCTCAACATGCGCTATTATAAGGATTTTGTTCTCCTTTTTGAAAGAGAGCAGAGTCAGCTGTGTCCCCTTGATTCCAGTCATCACACTACAAAGTGTAACCACCTGCTGGCTCTGGCTCCAGACTTAGCCTACTTCTATAACAGCGGTATTGATCTTCTCATTTAACTCTCAGCAAGAAAAGCAAAGAAGGTTATTTCCCAAACTGTCAATTATTTCTTTAATTACTATTGGAAAGGAAAAAGGTATTAGGACAGTGTTTATAAAGCAATTGTCAGCAGATTAATGATCAATTTGTGCTGGGGGAAAAAAGCATTTGTGGTTGAGCGTCTGCAACGAACGCCGGGACTTTAACTCAGATCAAAATGTTTAACGCATCGTGTAACATGCGGCTATTACAATGCATCAGGTGGCATCTCTCTCTGCGCTTTGCTGTGTGTCATCCCCCCTCTTTCCTGTCTCTCCTTAACTGTCCCTATTAACTAAAAAAACATGGCCAAAATTGAATGTACACAACCTGCATATCTGACGAAAGTAGTTTGTGCTTTGATTTTCTGTCTTTACTTAGTGTTGAAATATACAGCAACATGAGTAATTGTCGGCCGGACTCAGGCTGAACAGAACATAAGCAAAAGTTCAGGGTTATAAAAACCACACAAAAAGCGGTTGCATGTATAGAAAAAATGTAATTTGGCTCTGGATCGCTGCAATGTGGGAACATTTTCAAAGCAAACAGGAATCTTTCGTAGAGGCATTCTGTTGGTAAACATTACTGACATAGCTGAAATGGATAGGAGTGCAATATTGAAGCTGCTCGGAGAATGATGACATTACTACATATCTGCCCGTGAAATCCATACAACCTGAATGGTGCACAACTCTTAGTTAAAAAACATAATAATGATATTGTTTTATTAGCTTGTTTATTCTGTTATGGAAAGACATTATTACCTCATTACCAGTTAAAATGTCTTCTCCAAAATAACGTAGTGCCCCTTTAATTACTACCTACTCACTTGTGGGTCTCAAACTACAGACCTGACCTGTGGAATTTTTCAAGGCCCCCTTCCCACATATCTTAAGCTTTCATCATCACATCTGGCCTTCAAAATGGCATTCCTCATGTCTTCTTTGTAGCATTTAATTTTCTATCAAGGCTTCAAAACTGGAGCAGAGTTCTTCTCCTTTCTTACGCTCCTGACAACAAAATATAAGTTTCTTTCTAAACATACAGGAGAGGGTTAACGAGGACACCAAGCAGTTTAAATGGCGGTGGACCTATTATTTGACCTTTTACATAAAAGATGACACGTGTTTGATTGGAGTCGGCAGGGAGCGGCACTGAAGGGATGGTCAGCGTTCCATTGATTGCTAAGCTCTGCTAAACATGAGCCGACATCTGTTGAGTGTTGAAGTTAAGAGTATCTAGGAGAATTTCTACCGAATTTATGTTAAACGGCAATTTTAATTACAGACTTTACACTACACGTGCATATATCGTGTGTCTTTCCTGATCCTGAGAATAAGCAGCCCTGCAGTCATGAATAAAACATCCTTCCTATTAAACAGTAATTGAAATGTGATTTTGTAATTGTTGTGGCTAATATTGACAGACCCTATCTACGGGTTTTCCTCCAAAATATGAAGCGCTCATTTGGCTTGTAAATGAGATTTGATTATTATATATTTATGAAGCTATAATGAGAATATTTGCCGGAATAAGGCAGCACAATGACGGCGCGGGGGTGTCGCGCTATGGCTTCTCATTATGTTTGTCGCCCTCCCTGTCACTCCATTTATCTCAAATACACACATCTTCTTGCTTTCTTCTCAGAAACTGGGTTAAATTGTGCTGTATTTCCAGCGGCCACTTTCATTCGGGTCTTGATTGAAACGTCTCATTTCCTCCGCAACGCCGGAAAAAGTGCACAGCAAAGTGCTGACACGTATTAAAGCAGTGGCGGTTCTGGACCAGTTTTAATAGGGGGGCCAGGTCGGGGCCGGCTTTTTTGTTAGGGGGCACATACAACCCGGGAAAAAGGATAAATCCCTCATTCAGACAAAGCAGTGTTTACAATTTCAGCAATTTTGATTGGGTAGTAAACTGCTGAGACACTTTATTTCTGCCTTTCCCTTCAGTACAAAATCATTGCAAGAAATCTGTCATTGTATTATTGATGCAGACTCCCTGTCAGGGGGGCCACAGGGGGGTCCAGACTCAGAGTTACGGGGGCACTGGCCCCTGTTGCCCCCCCCCCCAGAACCGCCCCTGTATTAAAGACACATCGGGAGGATCGTGTCTAATGACGGTTGTGTTTTTTAAATTTATATATGTATATTATATTAGTTAGCGGTCTTTCCTTTTTTCTCTTTGATCTTTCAGCCGTGGATACGGACAACACGAGGTAGGTGTCTGTGTGTGTGTGCACGTCGTACAGTCGCATGTGTGTTATTCACTTTTTCTTCTTTTCCTCTGATGTTAAGTGGTTTCCCTTCATTGTTTTCTGCCCTTTGTGTTCGTTCTGTTTGATGTAATCAAGACGGAGCAGCGTGTAATCAGTGCCTTGTGTTCACAATTTATTGTACCTACTATGAGTGACTCTCACAGTCCATTGATAGTGGCATTGAAGGTGCAATATGTAGGAATTTTAGAACAAAACATTAAAAAATGCACTCAAAATATCAAAAAAGTGTGAAGATACAAAGACGTCTATGTATTTGCTGATGAGATATATCAGCATCAGACATCATGCTAACCAGTTAGCCGCGGGCCTGATCACCTCTTTCCCCCCAGCTCGCCCCTAGTAGTCTATGGAGGACCAAACCTGACATAAGTATAAATAAATAAATAAATAAATAAATGCATAAATAAATACATGCGTAAATAAATGAATAAATAAATAAATGCTGAAATAAATGTATAAATAAATAAATAAAAGTATAAATAAAAGAATAAATGCTTTTTATTTATTTATACATTTCTGTTCACCTACATTTATTTATTTCTGTATTTCTGTTCACCTACATTTATTTATTTCTGTATTTCTGTATTTCTGTTCACCTACATATATTTATTTCTGTATTTCTGTGTCCATATGTAAATGAGGAGGTAGGAGGTCCTAACCTCAGTCAAGAGCATGATTGGTCAAATCGGAGAGCCAGACAAAAGCAAACGATTCCTGATCTCAAGCCTCCCTCTCTGTAACGTTGTAAACACTAAACAGCTCCAGTTAGCCTAACGGCCTCGACCAGTGTGACAGGTTAACTGGCGTTCATTTTAACTTGCGAGGGTCCCAGATGTGGTGGTGTGGTTTGAGAATCCTGTCTGGAGAGCCATGTCCGCTAACCAGGAAAAACATTCTGCTCATCGCTCCAAGTCATGGCTTGAACACTTCTATCCACACGGAGAAGCCGGGGCTGCGACTTGCAAACCACTGCTAGATGAGCGCTACAGAGCATAAATCGTCCGAAAGTGCATGTTGTCGGTCTCATATCTTTGTCGTGAATCTCTGTACTCTTAAACAACTCATGTGTGGAACAGTATTAAGCATTTGTTCACGCCGAGCGACTCGAGAGCGGCGTGGACACCGCTGTTAGCAGTTAGCTGCTAGTTAGCTTTTAGCTGCTCGCTGTAGCGCTAAGAGCGTAGCGTCCAGGTTAACTGTTGACACATGTTACCATCGAGAGTGAGATAAATGTCTGGGCTTTCCTATGAACCATTGTCGCTACTGGTGTTTGTATTACAGGTTGATCTGGACGTCTCACGATTTGCCACAGCTGATTGACCTGACCTAGCTTCAGCTAAATAACGATGTATGCGGCTCGGAACGATGGCTTTAAGCGACCATATGAACAGTGCGGAATGAAAAATACCCGATGGTAACCGGTGTCACAAGGTAGCCTGGACGCTGTGCTACAGCGAGCAGCTAACAGCTAACATTAGAGCTAAAAGGGGTCTCCACTCCACTCTCGAGCCGCTCGGCGTGAACAAATGCCTCAGCCTGTTCCACCCATGAGTTATTTGAGAGTACAGACATTCACGACAAAGATATGAGACCGACGACATGCACTTTTGGACGATTTGTGCTCTGTAGCGCT
Source organism: Sparus aurata (assembly GCF_900880675.1). Taxonomy (NCBI): domain Eukaryota; kingdom Metazoa; phylum Chordata; class Actinopteri; order Spariformes; family Sparidae; genus Sparus; species Sparus aurata. Next base: position 15,076,680 of record NC_044206.1, read on the forward strand.
CGTCTAGAATACACATATACATGACTTGGAGCGATGAGCAGAATGTTTTTCCTGGTTAGCGGACATGGCTGAGGACCCCTCTCTCTCCAGACGGGATTCTCAAACCACACCACCAGCACACCTGGGACCCTCGCAAGTTAAAATGAACACCAGTCAAATTCATAACTAAACCAGAGCTACATGAACAAATGTCAACAACTGCAGCTAACAGTTAGCTGAGCGGGCTTGCTGGTAGCCAGCAACATTCTGCCTTCTGCCTTACTAGCAGCTAGTAAGGCAGAAGTAGTAGACCCTCATCGAGCACACTCCTGTAACCAATCATGCTCTTGACTGAGGTTAGGACCTCCTACCTCCTCATTTACATATGGACACAGAAATACAGAAATAAATATATGTAGGTGAACAGAAATACAGAAATAAATAAATGTAGGTGAACAGAAATACAGAAATAAATAAATGTAGGTGAACAGAAATGTATAAATAAATAAAAAGCATTTATTCTTTTATTTATACTTTTATTTATTTATTTATACATTTATTTCAGCATTTATTTATTTATTCATTTATTTACGCATGTATTTATTTATGCATTTATTTATTTATACATTTATTTCAGCATTTATCTATTTATTTATGTATTTATTTATGCATTTATTTATTTATTTATTTATTTATTTATTTATACTTATGTCAGGTTTGGTCCTCCATAGTAGTCCAGCAAGCTACACTGCTAACTGAGCTAACAAACAGTAGCTACACTCATGGATGTATGAAAAGAACAGAGTTGGCAGCAGTTACTCTGGTGACATGCTGTCCCCTATTTGAGTGGAGTATGAATTCAAGGTGGCCAGTTCTTACGCACTGCACCTTTTTTAAAAAAAAAAAAATAAATTGTGTCAACACAAAGATTGCTAAAGAAAACCAACCAGTCTTTTTTAAAATGGAGAATTTATCTCTGAAAAAAAAAATCTATCCTTCAAAACATTATGTAGACATGCTGAAAGACACATTTTTACCATTCCCCCGAAAATAGCTCTATTTGATTTCCAGCAATCATTTTGACGGCGTGTATTTTTAAACTTGCAAATATTTCATTTCAAGCTGGATCTAAGCTCCAAAGTGATATTCACTCTGGAAAAAAAAAAAAGAAAGAAAAAAAAATTAAGTGAAAACAAGACACTCAGACTGGATCATCAGCGTTCTCTTCTTTCTGAATGAAGAGAGTCAAGTATTGATTTAACATTTCCAAAATAGATGTACACCATTTTAAGGTGAGGGGCCCCTAACTTCTTCCATTTGTCTTGTCAATCGCTGCTTTTTCTTTTCCTCTGGCAGACACAGCAACTGCTCCGACCTTCTCTGCTCAGACCAGAGGTACTCTCTCTCTTTTCTGAAGACCTATTTACTCAGCATGCTTGTCTCTGCTTGAGTGTGTCGGTCGAATGAAAATCAGAGGTGAAAAAGTGCAAACGTTTCAATAAGTATGCATATATTGATTTGTGTGGGTGTACTTGTACATATACCTCATGCATCTCTGCGTGCAGAGTGTAAGTGTGGACAGCTGCTGATAAAGGTTTGTTAATCTGCCAGGAGTTATCAATGGAGTCTGGCATTGACCCGGGCCAGGACTACTACACGCAAGATTATTACAACTACGATCACGGGTTAGTATTTCTTTAGCACAATTTCCTGCACATTATATATACTGTACTCTATACATTGAAGAGGATGTATGCATATTTACTTGTCTGTTATCTCAAATATGTATGTTATGTATTTAATTTTATTTTTGATGCTTTTCAAGCGACTTTTTTCTACGTTAAATTAAAGATGCACTAATGTAATACAAGCAATCCTCGAGGGGAATGAGGCGCTCAGAACACTGTTTGAAGCTAGAAAGGTTGCTACTTAGAAGACTCCTGCAAATATCAACAAGTTAAACAGTGTAAAATATATACTTTTTTCTGTGTTTATTCAGTGATCCCAATCATCAGAATCAATCAGTGGGGATTTTATTCTTCCGTCTCTTCTTCTCTTCTCTTAAAATGTCTTCTCATAAACGACGTGACGCACCCTTTACATGAAACCGCTTTCATCTGAGAATGCAGATTAAATTTAGTAGATATTCTGAAGGTTTTTGTGTCACATTATATTTGTTAGCAGACGGAGTTGCCCAGTAGTAATGCAAATGCAGAATGTTTGCAACTTCTCATCCATCTTCTGACTGTGCTGCAAATATGAATGATGAAGAAGTAGAATTAATATGAGAGAAAAGGCCGAGTCATTGTCAACATTTAAAAGTTGGACTGGAGTTCTGTTTGAATGTGTGAAGGACTGGGGAGAGTTTGAAGACGACTGGGCTTGAAGGGTTTTCTAATCCTCTTGAATTCCATTTCAACTAAACTTCAAAGAAAGTTGAATAATGTGAGAATTTATTAACAATTCATTTAAATTGGGGAAAAATCTGCAGGAAACACTGAATTTTCTGAAATGCTAAAAAACAAAAAAACAAAAACAGAATTAGTTACTGAACTTAGTGTCGTGCATTGAATAATAATAAAACAGGGATTATTGAATTGGTTATTATGCACATGTGTGTGAAGGAGATATTTCACACTCAACTATCTCTGATGCGTCACTGTTGTTCAAACAATGATCTTCAATACATAATTTAAGATTCAGGAGGAATTTAATTGTCACAATGCAATACAAGATGAGTTTGACATTTCCCTAAGCTACATACACAAAAACAAACTCTACAGGTTAATGAATAATAATCAAGTCAGATAGAGATAAACTATTCATGGTGGAGTGTTAAGGATGAGTTCAGGAGCCTCACAGAAAGAGGAGAGAAGCTAAAAACTTGAAACTAATATTATGTAGACTCATTTCATGCAAAGCGAGATATTTTAAGCCTTTTATTTGTTGTAATTTTGATGATTATGGCTTACAGTTTATGAAAACCCCAAATTCGAAATCTCATAAAATTAGAATATTACATGAAATAAATAAAAGAAAAAAAAAAAAGAAAAGAATTTTAAATACAGAAATGTCAGCCCTCTGAGAGGTATAATCATGCATATGTACTCATTACTTGGTTTGGGCCCCTTTTGCTTGAATTTCTGCCTCAATGCGGCGTGGCATGGATGCCATCAGCCTGTGGCACTGCTGAAGTATGGAAAACCAGGATGCTTCAATAGCAGCCTTCGGCTCTTCATTGTTCGGTCTCATGTCTCTCATCTTCCTCTTGGCAGTGCCCCATAGATTCTCTATGGAGTTTAGGTCAAGCGAGTTAGCTGGCCAATCAAGCACAGTTACACCATGGTCATTGAACCAGGTTTTGGTACTTTGGGCAGTGTGGGCAGGTGCCAAGTCCCGCTGGAAAATGAAGTCAGCATCTCCATAAAGCTTGTCTACTGAAGGAAGCATGAAGCGCTCTAAAATGTCTAGTAGACGGCTGCATTGACTCCAGACTTAATAAAGCACAGTGGACCAACACCAGCAGATGACATGGCTCCCCAAATCAACACAGACTGTGGAAACTTCACACTGGACTTCAAGCATCTTGGATTGTTTACCTCTCCACTCTTCCTCCAGACTCTGGGACCTTGGTTTCCAAATGACATGCTCTCATCAGAAAAGAGGACTGGGCCCAAAGCAAGATTTGGTGATGTCACTACCCTTCCTTCCTGTTTTAGGTTCCTCTGTGAATACAGTCTGTATCAGAATACAGTTTCATGTCTGACCTCTCACAGGTTCATCCCAACATGGATGACACATGTCTTCTTCCTCCTCGAGTCTGGATTTCCCTCTGCTCACTTTATCCAGTCGAGCCCCGTGGCAGCTGCTTTGATATCAAGCTGACCGTGTCAGTCACACAGTGCGGTGGCAACCGCGAAAATGCTGACATCGGTGACCTGCCTCATACCTTCCCACTCATGTTCAGTGTCAGTGTTTTGAACACACACATACAGACACGTCAGATCAAAGCGTTCGTGAACAAGACCTCAGAGGAGTTATTGCATCCCTCCTGAGATGTGTGTGTTTGTACGCATGTCGTGTGTGTTACTCTGCGCCCGGCCTGCCATCTGTGATGCATTGTGTCATTTTTATAATTTTAGCTGCAGACTCCCGGGAACTTGATTTTATACGCCCACCCACACTCACACATAAATACATAGTAGCAGACACACACGGGCACGCGCGCGCGTGCGCACACACACACTTGCATAAATTCTCTCACGGTAAACACATTCATTCACTCACTCACTCATACACTCACTCCGCTCTCTTGCTCATTCTTCCTTTCACACATATGGGCGCACACACACACTCAGAGCTTATTCTCTCTGCCTAGCATTGCAGTACTGTAGCAGCTAATCAGGCAGCCAGCCGTGGAGGCAGACAATGGGCCAGATGCTGTTGGCTTAGAGCAACATCCACAAACTCATGTCTGACTCTGTACCTACACAGAAGCAGGAAATCAGACTTTGTGACCCGTCGGGACTCAGATGTAATCACTTTATTTGTTGCGGTTGTACATAAAAGACGCAGGATTTTTTCTCCAAGACGAACGCTAATGCTCGCTAAACCACCTCCAAGGATGGAGATAAAGTTTTCTGCGTGTTCTGGAGATAAGGACAACAGCAGTTCCGATGTTTACTTCCACAGCCGGAGCAATCCATCTGTGAACTATATGGAAGGATGGATCGTAACCTTTCGACCTTTTCCTCTTCTTCCGTCTTCAAATGATGAAATCAAAATAGGATTTTCTCTGCATGTGGGAATGCAGCCATCCGCCATTGGCATGATTCGGATTGGATTTTACACAGATGATGAAAATAACTTGTTGCACAGGTCTGATTTGTTGTGATGCATGTCTGACAAAAACAAAACAAAAACAAAAAAAGAAGCTTAAATCGTGTCGCCCTCTAGCTAAGAGAAAAATACTCAACCCTGACACGCCGCGGAGCCATAATGGATTAAATCTCGCCTTTCTAAAATCGTTACTGGCGTGGGTGACGATGAGTGAGACAGGCGTGAAGCTGATAGGTGCCGAGTTAGGACGCCGTCATAAAAAAATATATGATCATCTGGCATTATCCGCTCAGTGAAGACGCATTTCTCCTGATGTAAACAGGACAAAGAGGACAAAAAGGATGGTGGAACGTTTTGTTAAATGTGCCTGTTGGCTTTCTTGTCCCGAGTTAGATGAGAGGGCTGATGCCACACTTGTGTTTGTACGTTTAGTATGAAGCTAAACCAGCTATCTTAGCTTAGCATAAGACGGGAAAAGGAGAAAACAGCTAGCCTGGCTCTGTCCAAGAGTGACACAATCAACCTTCCAGTCCCTACAAAGCTCAATATTAAAATTGTATTTATATATATATATATATTTTGTTATGTTATGAGAGTGGCATAATTTAAAGATGGAAAGTGTAACATTTCCACCATTAATGCCTAAAAACTATTAGACCTCTTATTGTCTATTCTGATTCCAGCTAAAAAACCCACAGAGATCCATGATTATGCACCAGGGTGGTCACATGTCACTGTGACTTCTGGGAAAACATCAGATGATACTTCACAGAGTGAAATCTGCAAACGTGACTAAACATTAAACTACCATTTCTGCCCAAGTCAGATCAGATATGCTAGATTTTCATTAGCAATGGTGATTATAGAGGCAACAATTCCCATAAGTACATATTTTGTTTCCATTTATTTGATTGAACGACCCCTTCGCAGTAGAGATGTGTTTAACTCTTGGCAAGAAGGCAAGTAAATGTATTTCCCCAAATTTGAAACAGTTCCTTTAATAAGTGATCCCATTTGTAAGTAATGTCCTCATAAATTATGAAACCGCACATAAGAAGAAAAAGGCTGGAAAATAATGATTAAACAGGAGGAGCAAATGTTGAGACCGGCTCCTGATGTTTTGTCCCTTCTAAAAACATTTGGTCTCAAACTTCCAATTAGGGAATTAATTTTTAAGCAATTGCTTCAATTGATAGTTGGCTGCCTCAACAATTTGGAGTTAATCAATAGTTATTAACAACTAATGAAAAATGGTGGCCTTTTGAAAACCATTGTCACCACTGAGATTTATGTTTGATGCAAAATCAGAAGAGGCTACATGAACTAATAGATACATTACACTTGACATCTTTAAATGATGCCACTCTCATAACTATAACAAAAAAAAATGTGTATAAAGTTTTAATATTGAGCTTTGTAGGGGCTGGAGGGTGGATTGAGTCACTCTTGGGCAGAGCCAGGCTAGATGTTTTCCCCGTTTCCAGTCTTGTGCTAACAACAATTTGCTTTAATCTTATACTAAATGACACAAAATAATGACTTTGTTTCTATTGCGGAGCTTTGTCTGTCCCTATTCAACACCTGAGCCAACAAAATCAAACCAAAACGGAGGTGACCGAATGAAATAAATGTAATAATAGTAATGTCTTGAATTTGTAAAAGACAAGTTAGCTGTATTTTACATTTAATCAAGTGACTTGATTTAAACGGGTCCAGTTCGTCATGTGTGGGCCTCTTACGGAGTGAGTGTGGTCACACGTCACAGGACTTTTCCATGACTGACTGACTAAACAATTACTTAGCATTTAGAGACCTGCCTGCAACAGGCCTGTGACCGACTTTGGTCAGTTTTGGTCCGTGCACACAACATCAGTTCTTTGGCTGTGATGCCGGTGATTCTGTCGATTTGTGATTCTCAGTTTGTTATTGCCCCCTAGTGGAGATGTGGTGAGGGAGCAGAGGAGGGAGAAAGAGAGGATGGAGGGAGGGAAATGTAAGCAATGAGTTGAGTTACTGAAGCCTTTAAGTAATTTGATTGTGTGTGCACTTCATTTTGCAGGTTAATGACTGTGAAATCCCATAAGTAGGTTTTAGTGGAAGGTTAGGACTTATTACATTAGCTTGCAGAGGGCCACACTCTGAGGATTATAACTGTGAAAAGTTCACGACTGACCTGGTCTTTCTGTTCTGACCCAGCCGCTGTTCCGTCGCCTCTCTTTTTTCCCTTACACCCCTCTGCCTGCAGTCATCTACTTGCCCCCTCCATTCCATTATTACTGGACTACTTTATGTTATAAGGAAGGGAAACTTCCTGTAAGAGCAGAGCGGTTACACGGGGCAACTTTTCTGTACAAACTCTGTCACGGAAACCAAACCAAAAGGACTTCCAGCTGATTTGTTTCTCTAATCGCACCGGGACATATTGTTTCCAGGATGGCAGTTGAAAAAGCTGTGTTTTCTGACCCAGCGGCTTCTCCCGAGTTGCTTGCTGCAGGGCACGGAGCCCAAGCGGTGATGCACAACACAGCTTATTTGGCTGGCGAAGCCAGGCAAGTGCTCCCGGCAACAGGCAACAAAGAGAGACAAAAGGGAGGGGAATCGATTTCAGCGTTTTCTGCTAACAAAATGTCTCCTGGCAACAAAATGCTCCTTTTGTGATTATGGCAGCTTTGCTTAGGCAAGTCATTAGACACTGCTTATCATTGGAGTGAAGCACAGTGTGGCCCTGCATGTTATTTGCTGTAAGTGGCTGTGGATAAGCATTAGCCAAGTGCAAAACTTTTGTCTGTTCAGCAGGTTTCTCTCCCGTCTTCACTGCTGATTGGCCGAGGACGACCACTGTAGTAAAACCTTGAAAATAAACTTGAGTATTTGCCATTTCTGTCCTGCTCTGCCTCATATTTATCTGTACCGCGCTCTCTGTCCAGGTATGACCTTCCTCAGTATGGCAGTCGCAGGAAGCTGATCTCGCCCTCCGGCCTCTACGATGAATATGGAGAGGTTGTTGTCGATGATGACGGCAGCTACTACTACAGCCCACAGGAGTCTGATGGAGAGGTAAACACAACACAACAGAAACCTTGAGATATTCCCTAAAGCAGACTCACACCAGCATCTATGATGTGTAAAGAGGAGCGTTTTCTTGGGTCTAGTCCTTCTAATTTTCCACAAATTGACTACTTTTTGTCAAGTTAAATTAAAACCAGGTCGGCTGACAGTTCAGCTCACTTGTAATGAAAGTCTGACAAGGAATCTGTATAATAACAAACCTTCACGTTTTTAAGCTCAGAAGAGTCTCTATCAGGGCAGGAAATTAGTCGATTTATTCTAGTCCCATTTATCTTTTAAAGGTGCAATATGTAGGGATAGGCAGTCAAATTAATAGTCAAAACAAATGGGGGGGGCAGCATATCAACTGAGTAACCCCCAACTGTAGCTACCGTTAGCTAGCTCAGAGCAGCAGGGAAGTGTTTGACATGTTCACGGTTCGATCAATCTGATGGTTCTTCGTTGTGTTAGGTTACATGTCTTATTTGTTCTGTTCCTAAATGTTTTTATCTGGTTTTGGACTCATATCATCGTGACAACAGGTGAGGAGACAGTTTCAAGGAGGTAGATTAGCCCCATGCCCTGCCTACCTCCATCCCCGTCCTCCACCCGCACACGGGCCCTCCAGGAAAACCCCAGGAGCCCCGAGAACTGAGGGCGACCAAACGCATCCATCAGACAGCGGTACAAGCGTGAACACAAAGCCCAAGAGCTCGAGCGCGGCGGCCAGGTTGAAGGCGGCGATCAGAGTGAGCGCACTGCTGTCCTCAGGCACTAAAACATCTGGACAACCTCCTGCCATCCACCCACCCTGGAACAAAGCCAGGGTCAGGCCAGTTGGAGAAGTGGCAGGAAGTAGAGAGGAAAGAAAAGTGGAAGGAGCGGGGAGAGGATTAGAGAGAGGGGAAGAGAGGAAAAGGGAAAACAACGGAGGAGGAAGAGATGAAAGAACAGAAAGAAGAGAAATGGAAACGCGGGGAAGAAGCAACAGAGGCGGCGTGACGGACAATGGGATGAGAAATGCTGTTCAAACAGGAGAAGGCGTCAGGCCAGAGCATAGGGGAGCGCTCCCTGGCTTGTCGTCCACTGGCCACTTCTCCAGCCATAACGGCGGCATGGTCATCGACGGGAGTTATTTCCAGACGTCGGTGGAAGCCAGCAAACCCCCACCGGTGAAACAAAAGCTGAGCGAGGCCCTCAGTCTTATCTCCCTCGCCAGAAGGCTCCAGGGACCCGCCAGGGTGGGAGACGAACAGTGGAGTGATGGACAGAGCTGGGGCAGAGGCGAGGCGAACAGCAGGAAGATGTATGGCTCCGTAGGAGATATGAGTGTTTCCGCATCAGTGTCTGAGGAGAGGAGGAGGAGGAGGAGGTGGGAGAGGGAGTTAGCGGAGGAGAATAGTTCCTCAGAGGTCTGGTGGAAGACAGAGAAAAGAAACGACAGCGATTCAGAAACAGGAAGTTGCAGCAAAGAGTCTCGATCAGAGTTCAGTAGCTCCAGCTCATCCGTGACGGCCGAGACCGACAAGACGGAATCCGATACGGAGACGGAAAAGTCCAACTCAGGAACAGAAAAGGAAGACACGGACTCGGAGAGGGAGTCAGGGTTAGAGAGTGACAGTGAGGCAAAAGAGTCGAGAAAACGCTCAAAAGAGAGCAGCAGTTCGGAGAGTAGCAACAATGTTAGTCGTGGAAGCCGAAGCGGTAGTGCCAGGGTGACGAGAGAAAGAAGCAGCCACTCCTCAAACAGCATAGAGACGGATCCAAACAGCAGCAGCGACTCTGGAAGTTTGAAAACTTCTAGTTTTAGGCCGCCAACGTATAGACGCTCACGCTCGTCACATGAAACGATAGAAGAAGAGAGCGAGGAAGATGAGGAATCGGAAGAGGAGGTGGAAGGAGAGAGCGTTGGAACAAGGAAGTCTTCGTCGGGCAGCAACCGCATACAACCAGACGACACTTCAGATGACTTGTCACCCATCATCGAGGACACCGAGGAGGAGGAGGAAGGAAGCAACGGCCACGGTGGGGACGGAGGAAAGGATGAGGAAGACGGGGATTTGGGCGATGAGTCGGCTGATTGAAATGCAGATGAGGCCTCAGCCCCCCCAAAGATTACATTCTTTGCCACTAAGTAAGATCTCTGTGAGAAAAAGCCTGGATTGGGTGTGCAATCATTACCTGGGTGGAATTTATTACTGCAATCTCTCTCTTTTTCCTTGTTTGCTGTGATTTACATTCCCAGGAGTTGAGATTGTCTGCGTGTCCTCTGCCGCCCTCTCACAGTATCTGTCTGTGGTTCTTTAAATCCTTCTCTCGCTTGTATCTCGAACGCCCTTCTCGCCATCGCCTCTTCGTCTGAAGTGCTCCACTGGTTCACCTCCATATTCTGTCTCGTGTGGACTCGTGTCAGTTTTTCTTTGTTGCATTTCCAGCTCTTCCTTTTTCACCGTCCGTCACTCTCCCCGTATCAGTCAGTTCTTCGATACCCGTTTCATCTCCAAGGGGAAAAGATGTTCTCTTTGTAGCACTTGAACGTTTCCTTTCTTCCATACTGTCGAGGCTAAATGGAAAAAGTTGAGGGTTGTATTGCGTAATCGCAGGTCAGAGTTATTTTTCTTCCTCTGAAGTGTGTACACAGCAGTGTCTGCTTTGATCTGACAGAGACGAGGCTTTACTGTCACGTAGCTTTTCATGTCTGATATGAGAACATGCACATATTTCTGAAAAAAAAATCTCCTCAATGCTAATATTGTTGAAATTAAGAGCCATCCCACCAAATTAAAAGTCCAGAGTAAACACTGCTGCTCTGACCTGACTTTGCTGTGTAGCGTGTTTGCAGTATGAGAGGAAGTGCTACTTTAAATTAATTGGAAAATGCCTCAAAAGGTAAAAAAGGAAAAGAAAATGTTCACAAGTTATAATTGAGCTTAAGGGACCAGGCTTCTCCTGACCTCTAGTGGCCAAAGATCTCACTGTGCTGCAATAGAAATGTGTTACTACAGGTCCAAAACACTCAAAACAGTGCCGTCAAGTCCCTCTTTAAGGAGCACTATGTAGATTTGGGGAAGTAAACATAAATCAGATGAGAAAGCACTGCTAATTTGCTTCAGTGCTCTCTGAAGCTTTCTGTAAGCATTGTGTCAGAAGTGAAGTGACTTTATCTGTGGTTTTTCTCCAGCTGGGCAGTAGAAAACGTCGGATCAAGCTGGTGGTGGACCGGGAATACGAGACCAGCTCCACCGGCGAGGACAGCGTGCCAGAGACCCAACGCAACCGCCTGTCCTCCACCCTCAACAGCCATGCTAACGTCAACGGCAGCATCTACGTGGCCCAGAACGGCTCCATCATCCGCACCCGACGTTCCAACACCACAGGTCCGACACACACGCACACCAACACGAACAACAACCTCAAACTCCCCTCCCCCGTCTTCAGCTCCCGGCTGGCCAAGCACTTTAAAAAACTCGACAAAATGGCCGCCACGCTGGAGGAAAGAGTCCCCCTGAACAGCCCCAGAACAGACGTTGGGTGCAACACGCTGCGCACCTTCCAAAGCTCGGGAATGGCCACGTCCGTGACGGCCACTTCCTCTTTCTCTAACACTGACAACAATAAAACGCTGAACGAGTTCAACACTCGACAGTCCAGCGTTTCTCTGGGGTCATCCAGCACCAGCAACACGGGCACCGAGAGTGTGGCGTCCAAATCCAACCTGCTCAAAGCGGCGCAGGGCGGCACAGCGAAGCCTCAGAGCACAGCGGAGAGGGACGAGTTGAAAGAAGGCGAGAGAGAGTCGAAGGTAGACGGCAGTAACGACGAGGACGAGGACGGATCCGCTGTGAGGGGGGCGCTGGAGTGCCCGAGCGACAGAACGCAGTCGGACGAGGAGGAACTATGGATGGGCCCGTGGAACAGCCTTCACATACCCATGACCAAACTCTGACTGATCACGACGCCACTGTGCTCGCTCCTTATTGCCAAGATCATTAAAAGCGTTCACAAATCATTTCTGTTCTTTAGTTGTGGAACTAATTGGGATGCTCCAATCCAAGGAAATCTAATTAACTGATTTGCTCTCAAGAGTTGTGATACTCTGGTTTTATTCAGATAAGAAGATTCCTCACATATAGATTGAAAAGACTAATGTTGAAATTCAGAGACATGATAAAAAATACATCAAAAGTAACTTGGAATCTAATTGGTTGTTGAGTGTCTTCGCCCAATCTTTCAATCGGAGCATCCCTTGAGCCCAACTGATCTCAGAGCTGCAACACCTTTTGAAAAAAACTGGACCTAGAATGAGAGGACTTTGCTATATTTCTACTTTGCTAAGAGATGACGAAGGAAAGTCTATGAACTTTTTACGGCCCTTTAAGCGACTGGTGTCTCAATATGGAACCGCACTTGTTTCATTCAGTGTTACGGCGACCAGCGCGACTCATCTCGCATCTGCCTGACACTTTGCATTGACACGTGAAGTCTTGTATTGTTCGAAACTTGCCTTTTTATTCTTGTCAAGTCGCTTGGCAAAACTTTATCCAAATAAAGGACTATTTCATCCATTGAAACGTGGAATTTGGTTAATCTGGTGCCATGCTGGTGTCTCTTCTGTCCAGAAAAAACAAGATAGGACCGTGCGAGGAGATCGATGTCACTCACATACCTGTATGGCAACTGGTAAGTAAGCAGCTGGAGTTAGCAGCCTGCTAGCCTAGCTTAGCATAACGACTGAAAACAGAGGGAAACAGCTAGCCTGGCCTTGTTCTAAGTCAACAACAGCCTGCCTACAGCACCTCTAAAGCTCACTAATTAATGTTAAATCTTAATCTGTACAAATGTAAAATTAACACTCAACAATGTTATAACTTTATGCTAAGCTACGCAAAGAAGCTGCTTGTGCCAGATACATACTCACCATACAGACGAAGTGATGTGAACTATTCAGTCCAATATTTCCAGTTTAAAGGTATCTAATAACATCTAATAGACCACGTTCACAAGGTGGCCATTTTCCTCTGACATCACGCTCAGAGTGAGAAGCACAAAAAAATGTTATTCTGCTGTGTTCCAGGTTACAAACTGTGATCATTCACTGCCTCCTGACTGATCAGCAGCTGAAGGACTGTGCCAGGTTTCAAGGTTAATCAACATATTTGACGACCGATTAGCATTAGCATTCAAGTACAACTCAGCTACAATCACTGTCATGTAGTGTGACACAATACCTGATCATTATGATAACGTTACGATCTGAAACACAGCTGCCCGACATCATCCCGGCATTCCAGCATCACACCCTAAGCGTGACATTATGGCAAAATGGCCGCCACTTTGATATCTAGTTTCCTCTCTTGCACAAAGCCTTTAAGATGTTACTCCTGCACTGCGCAGTAAAGAAGCTTTGGCTAAAATGTCCTATCTATGAAAACTGCAGTGAGGTTTTGAACTTCAGAGCGTCTTGTTCTTGAGCTCTAACCTCCATCTAAAACTCTCGCTTCCTGTTGGTTGGATAAACAGACCCGATGTAGTCATTAGTCATGAGAGAAAAACGCAGATGAAAGTGGGGGGAAGGAGGCACATAAAAGCTTTAGCCCAATTACAGGCTGGGAGATTCCGAAGAAGTTATCCACACATTTTCTTCTTCGGTACTAAAATAAATTAGCATTTTGTTTTTCACCGAGGATGAAGGAAGTGTTTAGAAGCCATTTAGACTACAGAGGTTATTTTAAAAACTCCCCTCATCACACCGGATCCCCGAGAGATCTCATTAAACGGAGCACGAGGATCCTTCTCCCTCGTCCAAGTTCACCAGGATAAAGGTGGGGGGAAACTTTTAAACCGTTAACCACGTTACTGTGAATTGTTTCATTTGAAGTCTGAGAAGACCGCACCATTAAGCCGCAGAATTACCAGGTTTTAAAACTCTCGCACTTAATTTGATGACTGCATAATTTTGCATTAAGGAACTCAACGGAGGGTGCCACAGCGGTGGTGATATTTGAAACTGAGTGCTCCTCATTACCCAAAATTAGCGGACTGTACCTGAGAGTAATATTTTAAACAGCTTCTGGAAGGAAGGGCACGCCTGAGCCGCTGTTATTGATTCAACTAAACGAGCTGATTATGTCGCTGATTGCTGAGTCCACTGTGCTTTATCGGAGGAGAAGGCAGACCGAACGCGGCTCATTAATCCAAGACGCAGGCACAAAAGATTTGATTTGTGGCTGAAATTATGTCCATTGTGTTCACTGTTCGTTCACGCACCAGGTAAAGAAGTCATTATCGACTTTATTAATCATGCCTGTTCTTTTGCTACATGTCAAAACGTCTCCTGTGGTGAAAAAAAGTCGTAAGCTCAAACTCTTGCCGTGGATGGTTTTTTAAAAAGGGAATAAAGAGGGGTTTTTTCAAAGTAAAAAACATGGCTGACGGAGCAACTGTGCACTCCTGCATACTGTAGGAGAAAATGTTTTGTGTTCTTGAAAAATGACATTTTGCTGGGTTACTATAGTTAGTTCCGTCGCAGCTTTACGTTTCTTTATATTCAGTTTGACATTTTGTTTTATGACCCTGTGATCGTCTGGTTAAGTTTGGGCCCGAACATCACATTGTTATGGTTCAGAAAACAATTCCGTCACCACAAACACAGATGGAAGTTGTCCCATGGAAATATTTTTTGGCAAAGATCCTTTATTGGTTTGCGTGGGAAGATGCTTTACTCTGGATAGTTTTGGAAAAGCTGATGAAACTTTTTTGTGAATATTATTTAAACCCTGCCCAACCCTAATCTACAGAAAAACAAAGCAAAACCAATAAAAAACAAGCAGAATCAAGCTATTGTTGTAAAATACCTCTCATCTTTTTAAAGAATTTGAAAATGTAAAATCCAGTTGTCAGGTCAGAACGATCTGAGGTCAAATCGAATAATAAATAAATAAATAAATAAATAAAGTGAAATCAAAATTGAGTCAATTTGTATTTTTATTGTGATCGTGATATATGACAAATAAACCAATTCTCATCCATTTAAAAATTCAAGTAAATAGACAAATGTTCACTTGACGGCCACATGATGACACAGACGGTGGATGTTAAAGGGTTTCAACTGCTCGTCTTCTGCAGATGACACACGGCCCACAGTCAGCTAACACATACAGTATGTCATAGTCAGTGGATATAATGAATACACCAGAAGACTTTCTGAAGAAGGATTTTTACAAAGTTTCAAATTGTCAGCTTTTGTTCACAAGTATGAAAACTCACAAAATAAAAGGCATTAAACATGCTGCTGTGTACTGCACAAGCACATGCCAGACTGATGAACACTATACTGAATATTTTACACATAAAGTAAAATATTTCTTTATGTATCCATGTATGTTTGAGTACAATTAGGGCGGCAGAGAGTTTATACCCTCCCACAATGAAATAAATAAAAAAAAAAAAAAAACAACACTTAAAACTACTTACAGGAAATTATACATAAACAACAAAAAAGTGCCAACCAGGGCTTCACATTAAAATAAATAACAATCCAAACACACACATTTGTCTCAGGTTCAACACATTAAGAAATGTTACATTCAGAAATGAGGTCTACAGGTTAGAAAGAAGATGTGAAGAAGATCATAGGAACTGATTTAAAGATTTTTCTACTGAACAGAAATCATCCCTTTCTGTTTAAAGTCAGTGTGGATTTCACAAAGTTAAAATCGGCTGATGACACTTTTTATCCTGCGTGGTGGTTTGTGAGTTATCACCAGTTACGATATCGGATCTTTTTTTTTGCATAATCGCGTTTCGATTATAACAACAAAAAGCTGGAATGGCTGAAAGGATTATAGTGAGACTGAGTCGTGGTTTCGACCTCTGTTACTGCGAAGCATCGTTCTAAAGCCCCACCAAAACATCGTCTTCGTGTGAGAATGACGTCAGTTTTGACAAATGAAAACAAGTCAAGGTCAGGAGTTAAAAGCTAAAGGACTGAAGTGACAGAACTTCACTATTGCACTATAATTCAAACATCACAACTTGGCACTGAGCAAACTTTTCTTTTAAAGACAAATAAAAAAATAACAAAACTGTGGCTACATCTGCCAAATCGCCTCTAAAATGAACCTCTAACTTTCAAATTGATATCATACGTCTTAACATTGTTGTTTCACTGTTTGCAGGTTTTAGGAAGCTTGCTAACGAGTTTTATGTTGAACCTGGGATAAAAAAAACCCCCCAAAAAACAACTTTATAACAGTTTAGTTTATCCTCGATCTCGATCCCCAGTTTTAACTACAGAAGCTAAACTTGCAGCTAATCTTTTTAAATGCAGTTATCTCGCGATCACAAGCCAAGTTTTTAGTTATGACAAAACAAAAGTCAGTTTCCTTATCACTTGTGTGTATGACTTGCTCTTTCCCATCTTGTGATAAATGATCTTGTTATCTCAAGAAATCAGCCTTTTATTTTCAGAATAACGAGATAAATGAACCCATTGCCACGAGATAACTGGTTCTGTTACATCAAGATGTCAGAAATAATTAACTTGTGATCATGAGATGAAAAGCGTAACCGTCCTCATCTACCATATCGTAACCACAGTAGATTGACAACGCTTTTAGTTAAACACAAAAGCAATTTCCTTCAGATGGGAATTAAAGTTGTCATTTTTCATTTTACTTCCTTTTTACTGTAGACTTAAAAAGCTCAGTGGGCTCCTCGAGGATCAGCATGACTCCACTAGAGAGAAGAACTCTATCCATCTATATATAAATACATGAAATGCCAGATAAAACCAAGCTATCTTCTAAAGAGGGAAAAGAATCTACACCTTATCATTTTTCTTAAATATGGAAATGTTACACATCAAAAAAGGAAAAAAGGGGGAATAGTGGCCCCGAATAAGTCAGATTCTGAAAGCAAATTTAAATGAGCAGTCAGAAGAAAAAAAGAAGAGTCTACAATAATTATGGACAATCAATTAATACTAATCTATAAAAGATACTGCATTCAAAATCAAGGACAGTAAATGTCGGCTGATAGTTGTTTTTTTTACGCGGCCGTTTTAGTTTGTAAAAAAAAAAAAATCTGAACATTCATCTTGTGCTTTTCCTCAAAACTAAATTTATAACCGGGCCAAAGGTAAAAGTAATAAATACGATGACAACAGACAAAAAACATCTCGACCATCACAGAACAATCAAGTCTGTTTGACACAAAAAAACACTGAAGATGACAGTAAAAGGGAAAAAAACAAATGTGCAAAATGCTGTTTTGAAGAAGACGAGGCTGTTTTTTCCCAAAATATCTTGGCGCTGAGATCATCAGGCAGGAGGAAACTGACCGAATTACTCGCGGACCATGACGACAGAGCTAAAACACTTTGTGAAAACGAGCCGCAGATCTTCCCCCAGAGGCACAGTCACAAAGTTACAGGCAGTGTTGCGACATCGATGACAGATACGCAACAACATCGCACACCTTCACTGCCCCAACTGGTCACCATCAGTGACAGTAGTGTCCAAGAAACATCTCCTAAAGCATTGCTGCTCCCATTACAGAGCATCCTAAGTTGTTGCCTCTGTGCGAGCGATGCCCAAAATTACAGTACTGCGAAAGTGGAACAGAAAGAAAAAAGAAACCAAACAAGCCAGCTTGTCAGCCTCCTCCGCAATGCCCCTCGGCTGGAGGAAGAAGAGAGAAGAGGACCGTTTCCTGCCCTCGTACGTCTCTGCTTCCATTTTCTCTGAGCAGAACTCCCTCCCTCTGCTGTGTGTGTGCTTCCTTTGTGTGATACCAGTAAAAAGGGGGGAGTAGTTTATAGACTTTGAACTAAATACATGCCATGTGTGATATACGTTTTAGTTGTCCTTGAATCAACTCTTAAAAGAATTGTGGATCACTAAACACGTTCTATCTTTAGGTGGCATTTTTGGGACATAAAAAACTGGCACATCTAAAGAAAAATCTTTTCTTTGGTCAGTTTCCTCCTACATATATATTTATATATCTGTAGAGAATGTGTTTTTTAATGTCCCTAATCGTATACCTAATGACTTCAATAACAGCAGCTGCCCCTGGACTCCCTGTGGAGCCACACTACGACCAATAAACCGCGACGAGCCGGAGCTCCCTGCCCAACACGACGATAGGTGC
This sequence comes from Sparus aurata, assembly GCF_900880675.1. Classification (NCBI taxonomy): domain Eukaryota; kingdom Metazoa; phylum Chordata; class Actinopteri; order Spariformes; family Sparidae; genus Sparus; species Sparus aurata. The sequence continues at coordinate 15,094,698 of NC_044206.1, forward strand.
TCTACAAGGGACCGCTCATTCAACCGAGCAAAAAAGGGCTGACCAATCTGTCACCTTCACACACTAATGGGGGGGGGGGGGGCAGACAGAATCAGACTCCATCAGCATATCACCGAATTCCACGCTGCGTTTTGACCCAGAAATCCTCCAAGTTTAAAAATCAGTCAAGCCTAAGTCTTCTCTCGGCCGACTCATTTGTGGATCTTCCAGTTCCGGAGGAGGTGAAGCTTCCAGGCTGGGGGGGTCAGAGAGGAGGTTGGCAGGTGGACGGGCTGGAGTTTCCCCCTGAAGGTAGAAGAAGAAGGAGAGGAGGAGGACGAGGAGGAGGAAGTGGCCTGTAAGAATCTTCCTGCCCCCACCCTGCCCTCTGCCACCCACGCCTTCAGACTCGCGGCTGCAGACAGATACCCTGCAGAGGAGCACAGATTACAGTTTTAAAGGCAGCACCAGGCTGAGGCGTGAAAACACAACGTTTAGTCACATCATGATGAATCCCTGCAAAGTGAGACCATCTGTTAAATATAACGGATTAAATGTTAGAGTATATGAGGTGGAGATAATAGACCGTTCAAGACTGTGGAGTACGTACTGGGCTACACGCTAATGAAGAGTATTTGTCAGCTGCCTACACACACTGTTGTCCACAATATGCATCTTTCAATCTTCAGTATTTGTTTTAAATCAAACAGAATCATCCAAACTGTTTCACAGATGGTGTTGTCTCGTTGTGCTGCCAGATAGAGCTATGATTTTAAGAGTTAAGTAATATTTTAGGCCATATGACATCAAATCAATCCAATTACAGAGGATCACGTTCCAATACTATTTTTTGCTTCACGATACTTAAACAGCTGATACCAGTAGGGAAGCATGATCTGGATTTTTTTAGACTTGTTTCTCGCGATAACACTATTTAATTCTTCAAAGGACAAATGTAAGTTTGCTGATGTGTGCTTGAAGTAACACTTGTCACTCGCTGTTGAGTTTTCAACGTAAACTGGTATGCGAAATTATGAAAAAAACCATTTGTTCAATCAATAATGATGAGAATTGGGTAACACCCAATGCCACGATACGCTGAAATCGACATATATTCAGACATACTCATCATACCATAAAAATCTCATACTACTTCCTGTTTATGGATACTCTATTTACTACTTGTGCAGTAAAAAAAAACAGTTAAGGTGGAGACATGTGAGGAGTAACAGGATTGTGTTTTGGGGCTAATACATTACACAATATCGGCTCGTAGCATACACTTGTGTACTCGCCATTACCTGATCAAGCGTTTTAAGTTCTATTGAGGCCACTTTCAATACTTTAGGAAGTTTAGGAACAACTCTTCAGACCCCAAAATGAAAAAAAAAATGACTTTAACCATCATTTTTTTCCAGTTGTAAGAAAAGTAAGTTTCATGCACAACTAGCACTTCAATAAATTCATGTGACATACTCAATGTTTGTGCCGTTAGATGTTAGAGACAACATACGGTACCTCTGTTGCCTTTCCATGCACAGACAGCTGGCAGAGCATGAGCCTCACTCCTGGAGCTCTGTCAGAGCCACACAGCATGCAGCTCTATCATCCTTACTCTGGGCCGGGCCATCCACGCCGCCGCCACCGCCAGTCGTCATGCTGCGGCTGCGGCTGGTCAGCTTCTTCAGCTCACTGGCAAAGGAAATGACTTTCTTTTTGTCCTCCCGCACCACCTGGAAGCAGAAACGGAGTCATGTTACTGCAATTACATAAACAGATGGAATGTGCATGTAGTTTTTTTTTTTATTAATTAATCCAAAAAAAAAAAATTCTACTCAAGAATTAAAGCGCTTCAATGCTTTCAAACACCCACTTCTTTACTCAGTTGGTCTTACTTATTAAAGAAGAAAATACTAGATGCATTTTTAAAAAGTACTTAATACATCTTTATTTAACAAGGCAGCTCATATAAACACATTCTTAATGTCATGAGTGTAAACGGTTGGCTCATAAATATAATAAATACTGACAGACAACATAGAAACACAAGAAAAAGAAAAGCAGACTCACAGTAACGCTGCATCGTGACACACAGCAACAAAGCACACGCAACCGTTAACAAGCAAGCAAAGCAGCAACAGGTTAGAAGCACGAACAACACATCATGCAGCTTTTAAAATACAAGCACACAACAACATGGATTAGTTAAGATGAGAATGAACAGCACATTAGATACAGAGGCAAGCAAATACAAAGTTAAAACATGAAGGTGTTTGTAACAAAATTACAGACGACGCTCAAAAGAGGACATGGGGCCAATAAATATCAAATAAAAACTTAAGAAGTGTCTAGCACTGAAAATCAGTTGGCATGTGTAGAGCTACCTGCTCTTTGAGTTTAAGAATGAACTTCCCCGCGCCCCGCCAGCGGCTCTGAGCCTGAAACACACACTCGTGATCCAGCAGCACCCGCTGCAGGGGCTTGGAGGTGGAGGACTTCTTTGAGCTGGCGTCCTTTGTCAGTTCCTCCACCAAGACGTACTCGCATGGGTTCGGGTTGGATAGAATACTGTAGGAATACTTGGCCTTTGACAAAGTCTGGACAGGACGGAGAGAGAATTCAGCCACTTCAAAGTTTATATACACTTCTTGTCTTGCAAAGTAACAGCGGCGTATTCTTGAAGCTCCTTACCTGCTGTATGACGTCCTGAGCAGTGCTGCAGCGCGGGGCCTTGATCACAGTGTGAGGCTGCTCTGGTGAAACTTCATGGACCTGGACAAAGAACATATCGTCCTCTGCTCCTCCTCCCCCTCCTTCTCTACCTGCAGCGGTCACCTCCTCCTCTCCCTCCAGCACCGTGTTCTTCTCATTAAAGTTCTACAAGGACAACACCACATCGTAAAGGTAAAAACATGTTGTAGAGGTAAGCTAGCATTTGATATTTAATGGCAGAAAATGTTCAATAAATAATTCATACCTATTAATAAGTGTGTTTTATGACAAAGCTACTCTCACATGTATACCAACACTTCAACGAATGCCTTTGGGAGAGGAGTTTTACAAAACAACCACAAGGGGGAGCCAGAGTCCACATGATAGTTTGCACAAGTGCACTATCATGTGGTAAAGTAGTAATGAAAGGTAGGTAATATTACCAAACACGTTCAATTTAAAGTGTTCTAATCATTAAACAGATCAAAGTTAATACCATAAGAGACTAAATTCATAGCTCTTTGTTTGCCAATACAATCCAGGGCACTTTAAATTAAGGTGTTTGTGTACCTCCTCTCTGGTTTTCAGGACGATCCTCCCCACACATCCATCCTCAGTGTTCCAGCTGGACACCACTCTGAGCACCTCCTCTTCGGGCCCCAGAGAACGATGCTGAGCACAGCGCTTCACCTCGCTGCGCTCCTTCAACAGAGGGACCCTCTCCTCGCACAGGAAGTACTCTGATGGGTTTCCTGCTGATGCTACAACCTGTGGAGGAAGTGAGAGGAGATACATTTATGACTACAGAAAAATCTCCAAGAAATGGACAGAAGTCTTTATTGCTGAGGTACTGACGGTTTCCAGTAGCTGTCTGGCGGTCGTCTGCTCTGTGACACAGAACACGGTGAAGGGCTCAGGACCAGGAGCTCCGTACACCGTCACCCTTTGCTGCTGTGACGCACGTTTCTCCTCTGAACTGAACAGCTGCGGAGAGACATGACAGTTCTGCTTTATACGAGCATTTTCAGTTGTGGAAGAAGATCCTTTAATAAAGTAAAACATCAGTACTGTAAGTCAATAAATAAAGGACTGCATTCAAAACCTTACCAGAGTAAAATAATGTATGTTCACCAGTATGTACATTAAGTATTGAGAGTAAAAGCATTTATTCTGCATTAAATTGGTCAGTTTTACAATTAAATATTATGTTTTGGGATTTTTATTAGTGTTGAATTCATGTGTTGCATTAATTGCTGTAGATGTTTAAGTTTGAGCTAATTTGACATTTTATTTAATATTCGGTAGTTTACAACAATGCATCATTTTCTATAAGATAACCATATCCCCACATTTGGTGATATGATTGTGAAGGTTTACAGGCATAATGGAGGTGCAGTTTTAACACTGCAAGAGTTTATAGACATCTTGAGGCGATGAAAAGTCTTACCAGTGATGAAGGAGTAGCAACTCCCGAGGGGCCTTCCTCTATTCTGCGGCTGTATATGAACAAGCTCGACACCTCGAGAGGTTCATTATGTTGTGTCCTCAACTGGATATGTCTATAACCTGAAACACAAGAAGAAAATAGATTTTTACAACATATAAACCGATAATGTTCTTACACTGACACATGACAAGACACAAGCCTTTGTTGGTTATTGAAACAGACCTGACTCAAGTTTATCTTTTCTCTCTCGAGACAGTTTTTCAGAGTCAGTACAAACTCCCATCTATAGCATCGAAGCATCCTTTGTTGACGTCTCATCTGTTGTGTCATACCTGGCTTGAGGGCTTTCAGAGGCAGTGTCCTCTGTGCTGTAGTCTGGGAACTGTTGTTCTCCACGACGGCGAAGCGCAGGAAGCACATCTCCTCAAAGTGCACGGTGAACTGAAAGTGCTCGCTCCACATGGGGTTGAGGGTGTTGCGGTGGATGGGTTTGGTGCGGAAGTGGCAGCTGTCGACGGGCATGCCCAGAACGTCGACCTCGAGACAGGGGCTGCCAGCGCTGTTACCGGGACAGACGTTCTGACCGGAGACAATCTGAGAGAAGACAAGAGAGGTGTGTTGATTAATGAGTCACGCCGTGTGTGAACAAAACTCTCAGTAAAGTTTTGTTTTTACGCTACACTGATCTTGTTGTCAGGTGATTGGATGAAGCAGGCTGGAGAGGCCAAACAAAAGTGAAGTCACTTTGACCTGCCAAGAAAAACTCAGTCTCACCTTCGTTCAGTCTCTTTCTCACACACGCACACATACATACAAACACACAGGTTTTATGAGTGTGACATCATCCTTGTGTTTATACTGCTGGTTTGACCAGATCAGTGTTCATGTTACTTCTGAGAGCATGAGAGTGGATTATCTGAACAGATCAGGAAAGTCAGTGAATAAACTTCATGACTGTGGAGGACTGAGTGCCAAAATCAAAACTAAATAAATAAATCTCAGTTAAGTTCAATATATAAATGTATGGAAGTTAAAAACAACTTTATAAGTGTACAAGTTGTTGACATGAAGCGTTCAATAACTTTGTGTCATGTATGGAAGACAAACAGCCGAAATGAAAAATAAGTAGATAGCTAAGATAAACGCACCACAAATAATATCAATTAAATAATATATTTAGGCACTAATTGATTTATAAAAATGTGACATAAATTGGCATAATGAAGTAGACATGCAATAAGAAATGTAAAAAGACAATACAAAAAACAAATATCGTCAAATAATATTTAACATTTTTATAATTAATCAATATCTACATTTGTTTTTAATATTATCTTTGGTGCATTTGATTAATTCATTTTGTCTAGCTATTGATCTATTTTCTGATGTTGGCTGATACATGACACTTAACTTCGCTCGTCTTTTCGGTGAGGATGCATGAAACACACAGACCGAACAATAAATACAGTTGGTGAAGATCAGACACAGTGTGGACATGTTGCACTATGGAGCCTTTATGAGTTCCTGTTCTTGTTCACTGTTATATTGAATTAACTGGGTGGGCTTGGTGGCTCATAACTGTCAAATAGGGAAAGCGTACACAGACTACTTCACAATAAAACTGTTCAAAACACACCTTAATGGGCCTAATATGAGTACTTATGAGTGTGTGTTTGGAGGAATGTCCAGTCATAACAACTGTGCAGTAATTGCAAGTATACTAGTACAGAATATTAAAAATGGAAGCCAGTTGTAGTTCTGACATCCAAAAATATAGTGATTGACGGGAAGCTATAGGTGTGAGGATAAAAGTGTAGAGGTTTGGACTATTAAGGGTTAAGTGATCTTCCACTCCGCTCCATTACTCACAGTGAGGGAGTAGACAGCGGGGCTCATTTTCTCAACGTCCCTCTCCATGGGACAGAACAGCTGATAGAGCGGACAGCTACGGTCCCACAGCACCGCCGGCTTCAGGACGTAGCCGCAGCCCCCGTTGGCCTCAAACAAGGCTGAGTTCAGCTGCATGGGCAGGTCTGCGAAGGCAAAGAGAAGGACAGGAAAACGAATTGAGATAAAAGCATCAAAAATAGTTGGACTAAAAATTTCAACTTCAATTTGAGGGTATTAAAGACAAAGATTATCCGGTTTCAATATTGTTAAGTGCAGTTATTTTGCTGTTCAATATTTGAATTGTGAGTGTCGTATAAACAAAACTTGCACATCTGAGTGTTGATAACTGTGTGATCTTGTTTTGTAAACTTAGATTCCAAATGGAAAAAACATGATTTGGGAAGCAGAAATAGAGAAAACATGAGGGGAGGACTGACATAAAGATTCTTTAGTTATCTCTCGTGTATCTTCTGCCAACTTTAAATTAAAAAAAAAACTTAGTAGTGCTGTTTGCTTGTGAGTGAGTGAGCCATCCTCACCATCAGTCTGATAGTTCAGTGCCACCAGCTGAATCCCGTGCAGCCAGAACAGCAGAGGGTTTGGGTTTGCCGAGTCGATCCTGGTGGCTGCTGGGTAAGTTCTGAGCAGCTGGCAAGCCGTGTGCTGGATCAGCTTCTGAGAGTAACGCCGGCAGAGGCGCTTGGCGGCGTTCTCGTTGACGGAGGAGATGTGGTAGCACTTGGGTGTGCGGATTATGGCGCTGAGAGAGGTGGGGGGGTTGAGGGTCGGAGACGTCTGCTGCTCCTCCCAGCTCAGCCGCTCAGCGCCACCTAGAGGGAGGACGAAGAGACAGAACATGTGATTCCTCAATCTGCTTCTTACATTGAGTGATGTTGTCCTACATGAAGCCATTGTTAGAACAGTACTGCGCACCAAGCAGGATTAAGCCTTATTTACATTAAAATCTAATGACGAGATAAACTGCTTTATTTTTCATCAATATCTGTATAAAATTATTAAATTAATTTTTGCATTTTTAAGTGCAATTTCAATAGTTTCCATGTCATGTACCATGTCATGTGACCCTTGCTTTGCCATGTGGTGAGCTTTTAGCTGCTTGTCTAATCAAATTCTCCACATTTAGTTATACCAATTTTCATCAGCACCTGGATTACAATGTTCAAGCGGGAGCCTTTTATTGGCTTTCCTTTGCCGTTTACAAACATATTCAAACATACATCCACCCACTCTGACAATTGTTAAGTGGCAACATTTTAGAGGACTGACGACATCACCTGTTTCAGATGCTGCCCTCAGGGCAAAGATACAGAATTCCCTGTGCAAAAACGAACATCTAAATCAGTAATGGCAGACGGCTTTTTGAAGCGAGCCTTTTCACTCAACACACAGCACTTTATAATTATCTTTTTCTGAATCACTCTTATAAAAGATAGACAATTAAGAATTTTCAATTCTATTCTATTCTGTATATCTGTGAAACACACATAAAAACTGACAATGCCTATGTTGATACATCTTTCCATTATGACCCCTAGAACCTGCGTACCTTTCCCAGGGGTGCGGTTCTGGGTCGTGACCTCCCCTGTTGCACTGCTGCGAGCAGGAGCTGTGCCAAATATGGACTTCCTGCTCTTCCCCCGGTCCTTCCCTCTGCCAGAGCTGGCCGGAGACAGTGTGGAGAGGCCTGTGTTCCCAGACAGTAGAAAGTGGTCAATAATGTTGCACAGACAGACTGGAGACACCATGCTCATGACATCATAATCTGTCTCAATTAGTTTCTCAAAATCCAGAAATCATTTTCTCTATTAAAAACAACTGTTGCTTTCTATCATAATGAGGAAGCCGGTCTTCTTCCTCCCTCCCAGGCATCACTCCAAGTGCATTTCTTTATAATTACCAGAAGTATGTTATTGCCTTTAAAAACAAATTGGCTCTTGTTCTGTGAAGAATTCCATACGAAACATAACGTGTAAAAACATATATGATATTTGCTATGCAAATAGATACTTCCATATTTCTTTGCAAAGGTTTTGTACATTAATCAAAGTACAACTAATACTGTCATTTAAACACTGTAAATCTTGAGGTTTTTCTTGTTTCTTGTTTCTCATCTCTTAATAAATAATAATAAATGAGATCAGACATTTGCAATGTATTTTTCTGAATGGTGTTTTTTTTTTATGATGATTTAATGTTTGTGGACACGCTTTTAGAAGTAAAATGTCTGTCAGCAGCCACTTCAGATAGCAGACAGCAGCAACCAGTCTGCTGTCTGTCTGCCTGAACTGGGCCACTTTCCACGGTTCATCATTCTCTGATCTCAGGTCACTGAAAATAGTAAACAAATAAAATACCAAGTGGAAACACTGAAAGGTTTATAAGGGCAAATGTCATGCAAAGAAAAGAGGAAACAAGCAAAGAAGACACTTGAGGGAGGAAAGGGGAGACAAGAGGTGGATATTTAAGGAACATAAAGAAATAACAGAGATAAATGGAAGCAGGGAATGAAGATAGATCCCAATAAAGAAGACATAGGAGAACTTTAATGAGGGCACAAGAAAAGTCAAGCAGACTGACACAGAGCATTTAATGTATTTAAAATTAAATTTTAACATTTTAACATATAAACTCATATTAAGACAGCTAAACATGGAAAAAAAGAGGGGCTAACATGTGACAAAGGAACCTGGGATACTACTGTAAGTATAGTCCAGGAAATCTCAAAAACATTTCCTGAATGTACAGTATGTAACAACACTGCTGTTGTTGTTCTGCTCTGGGAATGACAACACAATGAAGTAACCCCATCTTTCCCATGGGGGAGAAAAAAGGATTCATCATCTTAGTGGGTGTCCTGTGTGGGAGTGGAATGGAGAGTAACGTACTGGGATATTAAATGTCGCGCAATAAGAAAAAAATTCAAAAAACATGGGGAAAGGTTTGACCTCCTAAATTTAACATGGGAGTGGAAGACAGAAAAAAAAGGAGATAATGATACCGTGACAGGCATAGCAGTGGAGTGGTGGTGGGGGTGAGATTTAGATGAAGAATGATTCACTTTGCACCAGGAGAGGAAGTCGCGTAGGACAGGAGGACAAGATGTATGTGAAAATGAAAAGAAAGACAAAGAAATGTGTGTCACAAAGAGACTAAAATATTCTCTACCAGGGAACTTCACAGCCTGGCAGTAGATGATGAGGTCAGACAGCTCCTGGGCGATCTGTCGACTCTCCTTCTTGTTCTGAGGGAGGTAGAACTCCTCGCCCAGCTCCATGTCAAACACCTACAAGTGCAGGTAGAGACATGACAGGGAAAACATGGTTTTACTTGTAGAGACAGTCATGTTCTGCTGCAGAGAGAACATAACCCTACTTAACCTCCACACCAGATTGTTATCAAAAATGTCATACTTTTACATCATCTTTTTCATTTAATCTGACTATTAATTTTCCTTTTTGACCTATTTCAGTTGACTATAGGATATTTGCAAGTCTTTCATTTGTCTGCCAGCAATATAATCATGTAAACAAAACCAAAATAAAATGATTTACAAGAACCGGCTTGATGCAAACAGCCAAAATACCCACTGGTAACTTTTAAATATTTTAACACTTATCAGTTTAAAACTTTAGTTCCTTACCTTTCCTTTGCTCTGCGTAGTACTATCTGACTTCTTCATCCTTTTTGGTATTTCATCTACAGGTTGCTCTTCTTTGTCTGCTGAGCTCTTCCCCTCTGGCTTGTCATCCAGGATGTTATCTATGAGAAATACAGTGAATCACTCCCCCTCTCTCTCTCCCTGTTTCCTGTCATATCTCCAGCTGTTCTATCAATAAAGCCATTAAAGGCCAAAAAATTATATATATAAAAAAAAAAAAAGAAATACAGTGAATTATAGTAGCTCCCTGCAGAAAAGCTCTCACAGAGCACACATGCTCAGGAAAAATGTTTTACTGGGTGAATCAAGTGTTGGAAACAATGATTTCGAAGCATATACAAACTGCAAAAATAGTCATGCTTGGGTGTGATATCTTGGGTTGGGTTGAGATATCTGTCAAGTAAGCAATCATGCCCACACATATACCATAATATCCACTTAAGACATATTTCTTTATGACTGCAATTTCTGTCATATCCAATCCAAAATGGATTACTAGTCATAACAGCACAATATTTCATCCAGGAGGCTAAAACTGTCCTGATGAAGACATAGCCTGGATTTTAAATGTATTTGCTAAATAAGAATTGTGCACTGAAGTTAGTATGACAGTGGCTCTTGATGCACTGTATTTTAAGAAGGACAAGTAAAGTATAAATTCACCCAAAAATGAAAATTCAGTCATTATCTGTTCATGCTCATACAGATGGAAAATCAGATTAAGTTTTATAGTCTACAAAATAGTTCTGTAGCTTCACATAAAAACAGTGTTGCAGCATTCTCCTGAACAAGTGACGTACATGAAAATAAGTTAATTACATCATTTTCAACAGAGATCTTCTCCGAGCTGCTAAGCTAAAAGTGTTAGCGTTTAAATAACATCTTTGCAAATCAATTTGGGGGCTTTCCAGACACATAGATTACGCCAGACGATCTGTACGAGGCCGTTTATCAGTTTGTTTATCTTTATCTTTATCTTTAAAACAAATCCCCATCTACTTCAGTTGTATTGTGCTGCTGCTACATTGTTTTACTGGGAGCTCCAGATGTTTTGTGGGCTCAGAAACCTGACTTTCCATCCTTTAAATCATGAGACAACACATTTAAGAAGTTGTGTATTTTACATCTTGGAATCTTCTTGTAGAAACAAAGGCTGACTTTGTTTTTCAAGTAACAAGTTGGGTTTGTCTTGTTAAAGCAACATTATGTAGAAATTAGGCATTTGGTGTGATTCTGACAACAATTTGTCAGACGTAATTAACAAGACACTGTACCATGAAAGTGACTTTTAATATAAGTCCTGTAATGTTGCTTCAAAAGTTTAACAAAGTCAGAACATTTAGTTGCCACTAAAGTTAACTGCAACTTAAAGGTACGTCTTCATTAGCTTCAGCATTCAACCATTATGCTTGGTGTTTTTGATGAGGTACGCCTTTAAAGAGAGCGACAGGTGGGGACAATCACACAGTAATTATAAACAGAAAAGCAGTTATCTGTATCTCTAACTACTTGCAGATCCCATGAGCATATCCTGAAGCCAAACACCAACAAAGGCTCCTCCCTCACTGATACGCAAAGCAAAATCTATCAACTATAAACAGGAGGAACAGTAGGGAGTTCTTCCCTTTGCTCCCGTTCCTCCTACACATTCATTGCAGCCAAAAACACAGTCAGAAACATACCAGCCTGAAAGTGCAGAAGCTTTTTATCACAAAAACTTGTTTGATTACTGGCATTTGGAATATCTTAATTAGAAATGGACTTTGGCAACAGAGTCGACCCTGAAAGTCATCCTGTAGAGAGTAGCCAGAGAAGTCAGTTGGACCAGACTTTGACATGAGATGGTGGCAACTTGGCAGTTTAATGCTCTAGTGTTTGTATTTACTGATGCATGTAAGGTGGAGTGTGCTAAATTTATTCCCTTCTACTTTCTAGGATTAAGAGTCAAGAAATGGTTTTCTTATAAGTCCATGACCGGTTAGTTCTTTTGACAGGGACAAGCAGAGGGCAGGGATTAGGAGAGAGCAGTGCTGGGACTGGGACCGGGACAGGGTGGTTTCCCTGGTCTGTTGTTTAGTGTGGGGGCAGCGTAGGGCCTGAGAAACCAGATGGCTTTGTTTTGTTTCCCTGATGAGCCTGCCCAGCCACTGACGAGGTCACAGACAAATACAGTATGAAGGAGAAGGGGGCCATGTGTTTGTGAGAGAAAGAGAAACCATACAGACACTGTTTCATTGTTAAAATACTGACTAAAATAAATCACATTTAACTTTTGATGTCTTTCAAGGACAGTCAAATTTACAGGTAGACAGTATGGTCCCACCCTGCCCTAACTCTGTTTTTTAAAATTAAGTTAAACAGCGTGTCGATAAAACACATGAAACATGTTGTCACACAAGCAGGCAAAAAAACAAAGCCACAAACACAACACAAGCATGTTAACCATTTAAAAACAACATCCAGGTTACTCTTAAAACAGCCTTCAGATGTACAGAATTGTTTGATCGAGCAGTAAGTAATTCTGTATGTTGAATACACACAGTCATAATATTAAAGACTTTCGCGTGGCACAAAGAAAAACTGCTGTAGCAAAGCTGGGCGTTAAGAACGCTTGTTGTATTATTGCCAATTACATAATGGTGATAAAACAAGAGAACATCATAACAAATACTCCTAATGTCACCAACCACCCACTGCTAGCACTTTAGCAGAGATAAATATGCTCTGATGGCACCCTGTTGTGATTCTAAACCCAATATGAATCAGAGCGATCATAAAATAGAGTCTTCTTGGCTGATGTCATACGCACACGCTTGCAGCTACAGTGGAGAGCGCTCAGCATTACTACATTACCTATATCTCAAACTGTCAAACATGACGACCACTAGAACATTTTTCACCATCAAATGCAGAGGAAATTATCTTAATTTTCTTCTTTTAACTGCTGCTCACCATAATCAACAGATAGCTACAGTGCTGCAGAGCTTTATCTAGCGTCAGCAATCAGCAGAAAGCTGGCAGCTGTTACAGTACGCTGGCACAAACAGAACGATGCAGATCACAAGCGTGCTTCTATATACAAGTGTTTCCTCTGTAGTTATTCTGCAGTGGCAGTGGTGGTAAGGCAAATTGAAGCAAGAGTCACAATTTCTCCTTAAATCTTGATCTATATGTTGAATTTTAAAAGGCCTTTTAAGATACTGTGAATAAAAACTGGTCAGTTAAACACCACCAACTACCACCACAAAACACAGGTCGATGGAACCACTGGTACACAGAGAGGCACATCCAAGCCGTGCATTTACCTTCCAGGCCATACGAGGCAGTAGAGGCTGTGAGGACATCAGCTAAGTGGAAAACAGGCAAAATCAAACAGGAAAGGAGTGAAGTGAGAACAGTGTGTCAACTTAAAGAGAGACTTTAGTGTTAAAAAAAAAGTGAGACAGAATAAAAGTGGAACAGAAACTGATTCAAGGGGTCTACGTATATAGAAATTTTGAGTTCTTCATGTTAGTTTTGTGCTTTTGAAGTGTTTTCTCAAGCTCTCCTTACCATCTGATAGAGACTCATAGTCATAGTCGTACTCGTCTTCTTCCTCCTCCTCCTCATCGTTATTGTGGGTGCCAGGTGAGCTAACCCCAGGTGACCCGTTGCTAGCCTGGGCCTGCATGTGGGCCAGCTGGTGAGCCTGTGATTAAAATATTGTTAGGTAATCAGAAAGTGTTAGAAAGTCACAAAGACATACTTATATCTGACCTAAGAGCCATTAGCTGTAAATATACAGGCTCTTATCTGCAGACGTACTGAAGTACCAGGTTATGAGTGATGAAAATGGTGTGATGGGCACATTAGCATCTATTATTTATGTGTGACAGCAATCCATAAACATTGTTAAATATTGAATGTGCTGATGTGATCTGGAAGGCCACTTAAAGAAACCCTTATATGAAATATAAATTATGTACATGTTTATATACCGGTATGTGCATGCATTTGTACAGGAAGTCTTTATTTCTTCCCGACCTTCTGTTTGAGGATGTCCACCGGTGCCTGGTGTGCTTTGAGCTTCTTGTTCTTGAGGAGGATCCTCCCCCGCAACTGCAGCGGCGACGGCAGGTGAGGGTCGTCACTGAAGTCGCTTTCAAAGAGGAAGCGCGTCACGAGACGTTCCCCAAACACTGTCTAATGGATAAATATTTAAACAGGGCAGACGAGACGTCAATAAATCACATCCAGCGATCAGACCAGAATGTAATGTCAAGTGAGAGGAGGAGGAGGAGAAGAAAATCAAAAGTGCTTTCATCAACAACATTGTAAACAAACAAGCCTGTGGTGACATAAGCTGTCCAGAGGCACAGGGCTATCTGGACATGAAAGACTTTTCTTTATCAAGCCACTCAGAAGTCAGTCTCCAGGGAGGAAAGCATGTTGGGAAGTTTTGTTGGATGAAAGAAAGATGATATTCCATGATCTGTCATGCCCATTTATGTGTGGAATATAACTTTTAAAAAAAGAGAAGAAGAAAGGGACGGTCGTAGCCTGAAGATTAGCAAAGCAAGCCTCTGGCTGGAAGTCTGCCAGTTTGAATGCCCACAGCAGCTGAGAAAATCTTGGGAAATGCTTGAGCGGCGTGCTCCTCTTACTCAGTAAGTGTTCTTACAAGTGCCACTCAAGAAAACATGAGGTTATACTAGAAACTACACTACTAGACGGTGTAGGTCGATTTAATTCACAAAATATACAGTAGGTATCACTGAATATACAGTGGGGCAAAAAAGTATTTAGTCAGCCACCAATTGTGCAAGTTCTCCCACTTAAAAAGAAGAGAGAGGCCTGTAATTTTCATCATAGGTACACTTCAACTATGAGAATGGGGGGAAAGAATCCAGGAAATCACATTGTAGGATTTTTAATGAATTAATTGGTAAATTCCTCGGTAAAATAAGTATTTGGTCACCTACAAACAAACAAGATTTCTGGCTCTCACAGACCTGTAACTTCTTTAAGAGGCTCCTCTGTCCTCCACTCGTTACCTGTATTAATGGCACCTGTTTGAACTCGTTATCAGTATAAAAGACACCTATCCACAACCTCAAACAGTCACACTCCAAACTCCACTATGGCCAAGACCAAAGAGCTGTCAAAGGACACCAGAAACAAAATTGTAGACCTGCACCAGGCTGGGAAGACTGAATCTGCAATAGGTAAGCAGCTTGGTGTGAAGAAATCAACTGTGGGAGCAATTATTAGAAAATGGAAGACATACAAGACCACTGATAATCTCCCTCGATCTGGGGCTCCACACAAGATCTCACCCCGTGGGGTCAAAATGATCACAAGAACGGTGAGCAAAAATCCCAGAAACAAACGGGGGGACCTAGTGAATGACCTGCAGAGAGCTGGAACCAAAGTAACAAAGGCTACCATCAGTAACACACTACGCTGCCAGGGACTCAAATCCTGCAGTGCCAGACGTGCCCCCCTGCTTAAGCCAGTACATGTCCAGGCCCGTCTGAAGTTTGCTACAGAGCATTTGGATGATCCAGAAGAGGATTGGGAGAATGTCATATGGTCAGATGAAATCAAAATAGAACTTTTTGGTAAAAACTCAACTTGTTGTGTTTGGAGGAGAAAGAATGCTGAGTTGTATCCAAAGAACACCATACCTACTGTGAAGCATGGGGGTGGAAACATCATGCTTTGGGGCTGTTTTTCTGCAAAGGGACCAGGACGACTGATCCGTGTAAAGGAAAGAATGAATGGGGCCATTTATCGTGAGATTTTGAGTGAAAACCTCCTTCCATCAGCAAGGGCATTGAAGATGAAATGTGGCTGGGTCTTTCAGCATGACAATGATCCCAAACACACCGCCCGGGTAACGAAGGAGTGGCTTCGTAAGAAGCATTTCAAGGTCCTGGAGTGGCCTAGCCAGTCTCCAGATCTCAACCCCATAGAAAATCTTTGGAGGGAGTTGAAATTCCGTGTTGCCCAGCGACAGCCCCAAAACATCACTGCTCTAGAGGAGATCTGCATTGAGGAATGGGCCAAAATACCAGCAACAGTGTGTGAAAACCTTGTGAAGACTTACAGAAAACGTTTGACCTCTGTCATTGCCAACAAAGGGTATATAACAAGTATTGTGATTAACTTTTGTTATTGACCAAATACTTATTTTCCACCATAATTTGCAAATAAATTCTTTAAAAATCAGACAATGTGATTTTCTGGATTTTTTTTTTTTTTTTTTTTTTTTTCCCTCATTTTGTCTCTCATAGTTGAGGTATACCTATGATGAAAATTACAGGCCTCTCTCATCTTTTTAAGTGGGAGAACTTGCACAATTGGTGGCTGACTAAATACTTTTTTGCCCCACTGTATACTACCTATGAAACTTTCTATAAGACACACATGGAAAACATACATGACTATAGACACTGATGAGAAAAATCATCTCTTGTATAGTTTCAGACATATCTGTTGCCATACCTTGAAGATTTCAGCCATCTTGCGCTGCTGTGGGAGCGAGCAGTGGTTCTCTATGGACAGGATGACGGGCATGTCAGAATTGACAAATGCAGACCGGTTAACTGCCTCCACCACATCCTGGAAGATCATGGGAGAGATTTAATTCTCAGAAAAGGCACTCCAAGTCAAATAAAAGTGAATTAAACTCTATGAAAACCAATACTAATGAGATTAACTCAAACAGCCCTAAGATACAACATCAAATTAAATACAGGTGATTGGAGCTCTGATCAGTCAAACATATAATATACAGTATTGATAAGGCCTTCAAAGGCTGATGTCAGTTCTAAAAAATTCACATTTGTTTGGTTTCCTGAACATACAGAATTTCTGCCTGGACTACTTCTGTCAAAATAAATACATCATACTACATTTCAGCTCAGTGAGGCATGGAAAGAGAAAGTAAGGAGAAACCTTTGTATGTATTTCTAACCTTAAAGGGTATCTTAGTAGTGAGTGTATGTCCATGATATATGACTGGCATGCCATCGTCTCCATCCCAACAGTCTAGCTCGACGCTCCTGCAGCCTTGCAGCAGCACCTGGAGAAAGATAACATCCGAAATTCAGACACGAACACACAAGCTTAACAAGAGTTACGGGACTGCATTAAATAAAAACTGCTCTCTTACTTGACTATAAAGCTCAACAGAGGACTCTCCTTTGAGCTGGTGTCCAGTCAGGTAAGTGTTGTGAGAAGACTCAATGTAATAGTAGGACAGAGGGTAGTGCAGCTCCTCAGGATTCATCTGGGATTCCTCATTACGAGAGGCGAAATTCTCCTTATCCATCAGGAACCTGGTATGGAGAGGGGCTGGTTAGCAGGTTATGACTAAGATTCTAAGTGCTGTATCGTAGGCAGCTCGACTTGTTTCAGTTTCTTGAAGACATTTCACCTCTCATCCAAGAGGTTTCTTCAGTTCTAACTAACTGGAGGCTAGTTTGCAGGCTTTTAAACTTGAGGATGTCAACTGTTTATTGCCACCTTAATTCAACAGCAGCTGTTTTGTGATACAGTATTCAATTTAGTTCCATTAACTCATATTATTCTTGAAATTATTATGCAGTTTATTTTGAAATAGTCATATACGTGTTTACTCTACCTTGCAAAGCCTTCAAATGACATCCAACCCATTTGTCTCATGCTTGATGAGGGCTCAAATTTCTGCAAGAGAATAGCATCAAACAATTCATTACCATAATTGATTTAAAGTCCCTTTTCCTTCCTTGCGTCTCAGGTTTCTTTCATCCTTATTCTATCAATTCATGTGGTGAGATCAAAAATCTATACCAGGCATTTTCTCATCCACTACATGTCCATGTCCATCATCTCTCCATCCATTTAATGTTAAATAAGGCTCCACGCTCTACCTGTATGATGCTGAGAATCTCGTCGTAGCTCAGGTGTTCCCTCTGACAGTTGACTAGAAAATCGTTGAGCTGAGGGATAGCCAACCCTAAGACGCCTAGAGATGCGTTTTCCACTCCTGTTCCATTGGTCACAATGCTGGCTGCTGCGATGGCGTCGGAGATCTGCTTCTGGTTTTCAGACATCTGCTGCCTCGTCCGAATAAACAGGCCAAGATCAGAACCATTGCGGGTTAATAAGTCTGGAGAGGAGAGGAAGAGTCAGGTGAGAGGGAACCCTTGCAGTATATAAATGAATACAAGTGTCTGATCTTTTACCGAGGTCTGGCTGTAGTCCTGTGTCTTTGTCGTCTATTGTGAGGTTGGTGTAGAGAGGAGCAGACTCTGGATTTGAGCGACTGCAGGGGACAGCAAAGGTGTCAAACAGCTCCTTTAGGTCCTTCCTGCTTCGGATACTGTGGAGGAAACAACACAGAGAACAACTGAGACTCATTTCAGCAACTGTAGATTGATAAGCAGTTCATTTCAGGTGAGATGATATCAACAAACCAAAGAAAAATTTGTGGAGGCAAGAGGTGATTTCAGTTTCATCTACATTTCTTTGAAAGGCCTGATTAAATACACATTTAAAGACTTTCTTTCAACAAATATGTATATGTTGTGATATTTTGTTTTCTTGTGAGGGCCTGCATCATTTGTTTATATTTTGTTTCACCATACCTTGTATGAGCCCTTCTCAATGTTCTTAATTACAAACGGATGCAAGAGTGAATGGGTGTTTAAGTTTTCAAATATCTAAATGTAATATATCTCTTGTACAATCTTTGGCAAATAAGCAGGGTTTCTAAGTGGCTGATCTGCTGAAGCACTGCGCTTCCATTTTCTCTGGCTAAGCAAGAATTCAAAAGGAACCTGCTGGGCAGCAGATGAGAGGACACACTACAATCTAAGAAATGTAGGAGGACTGGAATGAGAGTAATCCACTGCTTTCCATTGCTTGTCAAGGCAAAACATTGTTTCCCTTTCATCTGACAGGAAAAAATAATATAGAAGCTAAATATTATAAAGAGAAGAATGCTTGGGAAGGCATGATAACCTTGAGCGACATTTTTTGAATTTGTTTTATTCATGGTGTCTTCAGCTGCTATTGATAAAAACACTGCAATTATATAACAAAAAAGAGATGAGATGGCATAAATCCTTAACAGAACATGTACAATATACATTCAGGACAATGCCGAATGTTGGATGATTACGTATAACCTGAAACATTTCGTTTATGACTAAAAATTCAAAATAAACAGGATCTCGTAGACTAAATGTTGGTATCTACCTGAATGACTTGAAGAGCTCAACAAACTCAATGAAGCTCATTGTGCTGTCAGAAATCATGAGGTTCTGGAAGCCTTTGAAACAGCCTTTAGCGCGGCCGTGCCACGACCTGCTGCTCCAGGCCCTACAACCAACAAGAAAAGGTAAAATATCAAGTGATTAGAGGTCAGACTTTCACACAGCTAGTCTTCTCATACAGTGAAGTCATAGTCATACCCTGGCTGTGACTTGGCTGTTCCTGAGAGGATTGGAGAGGACTGTGGACGGGTCTGGTTGGACCCCGCCATGCTGGAGGAAGAGGAGGAGGAGGAAGAAGAGGCGAGCAATCCAGGGCTTTTATTGGATGAGAGGGAAAAGGGTCCAGGGAAGCTGTCCTCTGTTGAGGCAAAAAGGAATGAAGGTAAATAAAAAACATACAGATAAGAATAGAATCACAGGAAAAAAATCTGTTGAGACCCAAGTGCCCTGTTGAGACTGTTCTGGTCTTCAAATTGGGTTTTGTGTAGTCTTTTTGAGTTAATACTTCACTTTCTTTTGTAAGAATAATTTGTAATAGTCCCATAAAATATCACCTGGATCTTCCTGGTCAATGCTGTCAGACTCTGGTCCATTTCGATAAAATCCCTCCTTACAGCTCCGCGTTTTCCTGGAAACCATCTCGTCATCTGTGGCATCCCCACTGTCTCCCTGTGTTGGGTGTGTAATCATACATGCTAAACGAAGTTAATAGGTGTAACAAGGAGTATAATAATTATCATCCGAATGGTTTTATCATGAGAGAAAAGGGCAGAAAACAGGGAGTTCTGTCAGGGGACTCAACATGTTAAGGTGGTGGTACAGTGAAGAATCAATGTAAACCTACAAGTAAACTTTTTTTTTTTTTTTTATCTAGATAATGAGGTTTTACCTGCTCATTCACTGTTGATATGAGACTCGACTATACTTTTCTTTACTCTTAATTAGATCCCTGTTAGCTTTCGTTGCTTGTCGTCTTGGGTCATGACTATCAATATCACCGCAAACAGTACAAATTAAAATTGTGCATATTAGTCAAGTTAAATTAGATCTACACATAAAACAAACTACTACATTGTGTACTGACCCTGACAAGGACCTTCTTCTTCTTCTTGGTCTTATCGTTGATGTTTTTCTGGCCGCCAGGTTTTTCCATCCCACCTGTACCCATGTTCCACCTCCGCCCGCCAAACAGCTCGATGGCATGGGCCAGTGTAGGGCCTTCGTACCTGCCATCCTCCTAACAGAGACAAAAACGCAGACATAGAGGATTAGATGGACATTAAGGGAGATCTGCAAGAATATCTTGAAACCTTGGTGGGGAAAAAAAAAGGTTTACCTGATACAAACTGACATACTGCCTCCTCAGCCACTGCAACCTTTGGTCAGGAAACTTCTTCAGTTTTCTGGTTGCATTCACAAGCTCTGACAGGCCCTTATGGAGCATCCGAGCAGTGTGGTTGGGGGCCACGAAATGCAGGAGTCTAAGGAGATTAGATAAAATATTTAGTAAACATTGAGGTGTTGTTCTGATGTACCAGTGCACAAAGATATTCAAAGCAGAATGCTGGCCGCAACAAGGGACTAACCTGTTGTCGGTGGTACTGAGACCGTAGAGAAGGCTAAGACCATTCTCCTCTACGGTCATCTGGCTCAGCTTGTTTTGCAAACATACAGCATGAACATCCACGCCCTGATGACCCAGGAACACTGCCTGCACATTCAAATAAAGACAATACATGTTAATATTATGAGTGTAATCTAACTTGTGTCCAATAAAACTGGAAAATAATCCTACATTACATTTGATAATTCTGTGTGCATTTCTGGCATCAATGTTAATCTAAAGAAAAAGCTTCATCTACTTGTGTCCATCTACTTCAAATACGTTTAAAATTCAACACTAGATTGAAAGCAAGTAAAGAATTGCACAGTGTACATACAAGATTAATATTGCTTTTGGATTTTTTGCCAAACCTTCACGACTCCCAGGTCCAGAAGGCCCTCTGATAGTCCCGCCACTACAGTCTGTCCTAAGCCCAGCGGTGGCTCTGTGGGAGAAGCCACTCCACTCTGAGGCTTACCTGCCATAAATCAACACATTTACGATATGTTTGAAATGCAGTGAAGACACAGGAAATTGAACAGCTTGTAGCCTGGACACAAATGCACACATTTAAAACCACTTTAAGTTGCGTGTTTTCCAAAAATACATGGTGCTTACCTGCTGCAGATAACCATTGCAATACATTTGAAACACAATGCAGGACATAGGATTTTTATTTTTATTTTTCAAATAGGTGTCTGTTTTCCATTTGTTTAGAGTGTAATAATGAGAGAGGAAATGGGACTTGGCTCGATGAGATATAAACATCTTAAACTATACCAATAAATCTTTATCAGCAGGTCATTCAAGTTCATCTGAACACATTCCCCCCAACAAACCTTACAGTCCTAAAAGACCCTAAACTATCTTACTGCTCAAAATAATATATAGTAGATAGAATATAAAAATTCTGGAAAATGTCAGCTCCAGACAACAAGGTTGTAAGAGAAACTACATAAAAAGATGACAAGTGAGTCCCAGCCGAGGAGATGCCCCTGTCTTTCAAATGATATTGATTCTTTAAAAGCACACAATCATTATTTACCCCAGGTGAGTGTGATGTTGTCAGGCTGTAGTCGTAGTAGACAGCGAGCTGTGAGATGGCTGTCCTGGTCGTAGTGAATCACTGTAGCCCCCTGCAGCAGAAACTGGTGAACGTCTGGCTGTAGCGACAACACATACCTAGAAAAAGACAATACAAATAGAGTGATGTGTCTGTTGCGTTATCTATGTGTGATAATATGTGTGTGTTTGGGTTTTTTGTTTTTTTTTTACCAGGGAATGAGCTCAGTGCCATGGCTAAAAGCTCTGTGCGTCTCCTCAGTCCCCTGAAACTCCACCTCTTTCACTACTGGCTCTGATGAAAGGTCGCCCTCTGAATCAGACAGGTCGCCTACCATGAACCTTAAGACGGAGAGAAGATTGGAGGAAAAAAGACTGTCTTAAAAAACTACATTTTGTTTCTGAATTTCTAAGGTTTAAGTTTAGTTATTCCCAAAGTGTTCTGCGAATGCATCAGTTTCTACATTTCATTTCAACTACAGCAGCAAAAGCGTTGAGATCCAGTCAAAAGTAAGTAATGACCTGCATCTACAGTAAGAACAACAGTTCCATGCTGTAGTGCATCAGTTGAACAAGCAAATAAGCATCATGCATTTGTCATTGCACATTCCTTGTCCACTAAACAAGCTGAAATGTTTAAATATTAATGTTCAATTCTCATAACCACTTACAAGACACGGTTTGATTCTGGTGGCGTCCTAAATGAATGTGAACTAGATTGAGAAAAGGAGACAAAGGAGGACGGGAGGAGTGAGGCAAATAAAGAGCAGACAAAGAGGTTTCAACACAAGTTTCTCAGAGGGGAAAAGAAAAACAGCAAAAAGAAGATGCCAGTGGGAAGGTTCAGAGACACAAGAAAAGAATTCCTAAACCTCTTTGAGTAAGAAAGATAATATTTATCTGCATCCCAGTAGAGACAAATGAACACCGTATCCCTAGCCAAAATTAAATATAGTTGTTATCCTCTGCTTGACCATGAAATAATAACTCAGAGTCAAAGAAAACTGTCTAGGAACACAGAGAAGATACTCCAGGTTTCCTTAATACAAACAAGCTTGAAATGAAATGAGTTCTCGAACAACATTTTTACAACTAAATTCCAGCTTCGGCCATTAGCTACCTGCCGCCACAAGTGCTGAAAGGTACCAGAGCTCTGTTCCTTCCTGTCCTGACAGGAAACTGAACCTGTTATCTGTTTTCCGTGTGACACAAGGGTTTATGTGAACATCACCTCATCTCAATAACAATCTGCAAATGTGTTCCTTTACAAACCCATTATCTGTGTCGGTGTTTAAAGAAGACAACATACTGTGCAGTAAGAGTGGAAACATCCAGTTCATCTGTTCCCGGAAATTGTGCTGTGAATGCAAAATACATACACAAGACACATTCCAATGGATCTATGTCATACTTTTATTAATTGGTACATTTTAGCATTAAAACATCTAGTTTTTTCTTTTCTGCTAACTGTGCGTCTACAAAACTAATTGTGAAGCACAGTGATTATGTTTTTATTCCGAAGTGAGTGACCCACCATGGTTAAGTCACTCAGTGAGACTGGGTTTGTAATTGATAAAAACATTAAGAAATAGGGTGAAATGTTCTTTTAAACACCAAAAAAGATGTGATGTGACATTTTTCTGATATAGAATGACCTCACCAGCACTGAGTAGCTTTAGCTATGTGTTAGTTCTTGCCTAAGTTAGGGTGCCAAGCCACAATAGAAGCTAAGTAACTACTAGTAAGTTTGTAACTAAATCCTCAGCAACTAAAACAGGTTGCATAGTGATTACTCAAAAAAGTGTCAATGGTTTTGGCTGACTTTGCATCGTGGCAACTGGTAGTAAGATACATCGATTTGAATTAATAAATCAGGTATCTACTAGATTACTGTGAGATGATACCGTGTGGCAGAAAAACTGCATTTTTACCATAAGTGAAAACTATTTTGTGAAATGTTATGATTAACAGCCACCCTTGGGGCATGTCTAACTATTTAGTTGTAACTTTAAGTAAGGTCATAACTTATCTCCTTGGTTTAACCGCTTTCATTGTAGTAATGTGTAAATCACAACTTAGGTAAGTTTGAACTTAAACACAGCTGAAATAAAAGAGAGCAATAAACAAAAAGTGAAAGCAACTACAGTACACAATGTCCCTGAGTTCTGGACTGGTTCACATGCTCTGCGAAATTTGACACTGTGTTATATGTCTCAAAAGCTTGGTCACAACTTGCATAACAACCCCCACACACAGAGCATCTTTCAGCTGAATGGGTTAAAGACCCTGCGCCAGAAAACATTCACCCTGCTAAGGTATCTTAAACAAGACACACATTTTTTAAGGAGGTCCAGAGTTCCTGTTTGGTACCTGATGTTGCAAAACAATCTGTGGTGAACAAAAAGCTTATGTATTCTGCAAAAAAGGAGAGAAAAAGTACTGACTGATTGCGGCAGCGGTCCCTGAAGGAGTTGTTTCTAGACGCAGGGCTTGGGCCAGTAGAAGAGGGACTGGTGGATGCATCATCAGGATCCTCTGCCTCCAAACTACGATTACAAGATCTGAGGAGCAGAAAGGGGAAAGTCAAATGCAGGAATATTTAATAAAGAGAAGACGAAAGTAGGATGTGAAGCAGAGAGATTAAGAACAGCTCCATAATCTTCCATTTTTAGTAACCTGTTTACAAAAATGGAATATACCTAATAATCTGGAGGATGTTGCTGACAGTAGCTTCTTTCTCTGGGACATGCAAACCATCTGGGCCGGACCGCAAAATAAAGTTGTGCTGGCCGCTGTAATCAGACACAAACTAGAGAGGGGAGGACAGACCAAACAAAGCAGGGTGAATTATACCAACAAGATCTGGTCTTATCGGCTTTCAGTTTCAGTTTTGTGACATTTATGAATGTTTGTACATGCATACCTCTATGGAGTCTTCTGTATTATCTAGAGGTGGTTTGAGGCTCATGATGCTTGCTGTCCCATCCAAAGCATCACTTAGCTCCTTCAGAAAAACTCCACAGAATGGCACAACCTATGGTGTAAGTAAAAATGATCCCAGTGGTCAGATGAGTTAAAAATAATGTGAAATATTAGACTTAAGACACAAATACGTGCTGACTTAAAAAACAAAAAGACCACCACCTGACATCCCCAGAATAAACAGCAACCTACTTTGCATCCTGGGATGTTGAGAGCCCTGGTCACAACCTTCTTGTACTCAGAAGAAGACTCGTGTTGAGCCATAGCGTCCTTCAGACTCCTCATGGTCTCAATGTCCGACTGGTCCATAAACTGCCACATCTTCAGCACCTTGCGGGACCTGGAGGACAAAGAACATCTCAAATGTCAGTTGGCAAAACATGATTTTTTTATGTTAAAGTACAGTTTACTTTGTAAGAAGAAAACTGTTTCTGTCTGTGTGCTGCTTCAAACCTCAGTCCAGCCAGGAACTCCATGACACCATTGTAATTTCCCATGTTCCAACAGCATTTAGCGACGTGGACCAGGTAGGAGAAAACTTCCCTCTTCTCCTCCATGGACCCTGCTGTCAGGATAAGCCACGTCACCCACGAACTCACCTGACGAAACAGAGTAAAATGTTACTAATAGTTATAATCACATCAAAGATAACAAACAAAATGTTAATGTACTTGAAGGCCTTGCTTCTCCGCTAGAATACAGATTAAAAAGCGTAGAAGACTTAACCTGGTAAATTTAACTAAAATTAGATTTAACAATCAATCATTCCAAAAAAATAAAAAAAAAATAAACAGATTTCTGATGAATACTGCCCAAGCAATACATTATTGTATGTCTGTTGGGCTATCATATTTTGTATGTTAAATGATTTGTTAAACCAAAAACCCTTTTATTCATTTTAGGGTCATTCTAACTAATAGAAATAAAAATCCTAACAACAATTATGTAATATAGTATACTGTGAAACTGTGAAATCATTGTAAACTTGTGAAGATCATTATACACCATAAAATCTCATATTGTTGTAACCCTACTACTGATACAATATCTCATAAGCCTCATGCTGGCACAACATGTGCATAGCTGCTTAAGAAAGTTTAAATAGTGGACACTTCTGACTGGATGATATTAATGAAGGTTGACCTAATGTAACAAGCCACAAGGTGACTTGCAAGTGTGTTAGTGTGTTACTAAAAGACAAGACTGGGTGTTTAAACCCAGTGAACAGGATACAGAGCCAAGAGACAGTCAGCTGGAACTCTTTATTGTGTGTCGTCTTACTTTTGCTCATGCCGTCGCTTTAAAAGTCTGGTATGGCAAGCTGTGTCTAAAGTGGTAATGTATGCACAGGACCATGCCAGCTGGCCACACACAGACACGCACAAGAAAGCATGCGATCAGATATATATCAGCTGCTGTCTTTGCACACTGACTACCCTCTAGCACACCCAAAAGACACGATGGAAGGCACTGATATTTATCAGGGTCAGCTTCCTTTCACATTTTCTCTGACTGACTGACACACGCGCACACACACACACACACACACACACACACACACACACACACACACACACACACACACTACAGGAAAAGATCAGATTTCAATCTGGCTGCTTCTTGCTCTTGCTGCAGTAGTGTCTCTATACGTTAGGGCCTCATGAATGTTTTCACACACACATAAAAGCACACACTCAAACACCCTAACCCCCTTGCAGGCGGTAAAAACATCCCCCTGGTCCAGATATCTATTACTGGGTTATGTAAGGACCTGTAAAGCCCACCACAGTCTGACTTCACAGGAACTAAATAAAGCCGCACACATAAGCACACACACACACACACACACACACACACACACACACACACACACACACACACACACACACACACACACACAGACACACTCTTAAAAACATGTAACAAAACACTCAGTTTCACAGGTAGAGTTTGTGTTGTTTTGACGTTCTAATGAAACGCTGGTAAAATTGTATTTTTCCAAGCAATGTGACCTCTTACCTATGATTGATTCATTCACATTAAACAATACACATGTACACAAACACACTACATACACTTGACATGAAACCATGGACTCACATATCACCCCGAGGCACTCGTACACAACTTAACACACAGTATATACAGACATCTTAGATATGAGCTTAAGCATACACAGAACTTACTTCATAAACATATAATCTACAGACTTATTTGTCAGGCTCTAAAAAGCTGGTTGTCGTAATTTCAAACTCACTTATGTTAGTAGAGTTATGGTTTGTTAAGTCTCACATTTTCTCCCTGTTCAATATGAGTGAAAGCACACCAGTGATTATGCATTCCTGTGTGATAGAGGCATTGGCATGAAGAGGCTTGGGGGCTGGGAAGGTTACTGTAAAAATGTAATCCATCCCAGACAGTTACAGTAACTGACTCCTCCAAACTGTTCTCACTGATGTAACGCCTTAATTTGCTCAAACTCCAGGAAACACAAACAGAAAAGTTGAAGTTGTGCCAGTTTTCCTTCAAATCTGACAAAGTTTTCGTATGCAGTTGAGTGGAAGTAAAAAATAAGTGAGTTTCAAAGCTCTTCTGGAGCTTTCTATCATATAACATCAGCAGCAGCAGAAGGAGTTTGCCTTCCTTTGACTTCTGAATTTCCAAGTTTTCTGAGCACTTGAATTGTTCCATCTGACCTACTGTTTTCTCAACTGTTGTTTCTAAGGTCAAGAATGAACTTTGAACCTCAGTTTTTAAGTCAATATGGATGACATGTGAACACCTCCTGGTATATTAAAGCCGTAAGCATTATTTTCTTAAAATTAGAATTACATAGCTCCATATTCGAGAAGCAATCAACAGCAATCCTCCTGTTCTGATACCTACACCAGTGATGGCAGGACAGGGTAAGCTACCAATTCCAGAGCTCCCAGTGACAGCTTTACTACATAACAGGCCAAGTGACGAAAAAAACGCCTGGAAAAGGAAGAGGTAAAGAGAGCTGGCCGGGGGCCGTCAATAATGGAACAGTGATTGGTTGGGGTTTGGCACGAGGTATCTTTCACCATCACCAATTTGTTTGTCGCGACCCGCAGGGGGAGAGCAGAACATGGTGCTGTATGCGACTTGCCTGAAGACCCCCCGCTGCGTAAAGCCACTTTTGACGGTTGGAGATACAAACATTACTTTGAATTTGTTAAATGTAAGGAAAATAACTTGACTGTAAGGTGCACACTTTGCCCGTGTTGGAAACTTCTCTCCACCGCTGCGAACACTACCTCAAACTTAACGAAGCACCCACAGAGACA
This sequence comes from Sparus aurata, assembly GCF_900880675.1. NCBI lineage: Eukaryota > Metazoa > Chordata > Actinopteri > Spariformes > Sparidae > Sparus > Sparus aurata. The sequence goes on from NC_044206.1 coordinate 15,122,602, forward strand.
GCACGCACACACAAAGCTTGTTGCTAAGGAACCGTGGAGCAACATGAATGTAACTAGTAATGTAACTAATTACTTTCCTCAGGGAGTAATCACGTAATGTAAGGCATTACTATTTTTGAGAGTAATGTTTAATGTGTAATAAATTACTTTTTTGAGTAACGAGCCGCAACACTGGTGTTAAATACCAAAGAATTTGGTCAGGGTCTAGTCAAAATGCCAAAAGGAAAACTATAATTAACCATTCTCAATAAATATATATATTAAAATACAAAATGGATTCATGCTCCATCACTATTAAATTGTAACAAACTGTACAACGTCATCCTGGTGTCAGAAATTCTTCTCCATCTTGTCACTTTTGTCAGTCCCCAAGGCTGGCAAGGATGCAGCCCCCTGCTCTATTACGCTTCAGTTGTGCAGAGGCTTGTGCTCAGATATGACAGACAAACAACTCTGCTGCGCTATAGTCTCTTATCTGTAACCGTCCCTGCTCTGTGCTGGATGTGCACACCTTGCATGAAAATCCACTATTAGTCACTTCTACTCAGCAGCAAGGGTTGAGTTACAGTCACCATTTGACCCACTCCGATGGTCTGTGGAGTGGCTCTTTGAATGGCCCCACATCAAGGCATTGTAGAGAGTTGGCATCTCTTCTGATATTCCAGATAAATAAAGTGGTGCATGAGAGATAATAGACAGGATATGAAGAGATACTATATATAGAGAGAGAGCGAGTAACGGCAGAAAAGAGCAAACGAGAGACAAGGACAGAGAGGAGTTGTGCAAAAAGTTTCCTCAAACAACAGCCTCCCTTACACACATAGCACAGGTGTTACCAATGGCAGCTTGACAACAATTCAAACACACACAACCCTAACTGCAGCTAGGTACAATGATCCCCCCTTTGATGTTTGTGGACGTGTCTGTCCATCCGTCCGTCTGTCTGTCTCCACCTGTGCAAGTGTTATTAGTTGAACCATGAGGGTCAGTTTCTCCTTGATACATGAATTACATAACCAAGGTTGACAGAGAACTATTACAAACCTGGCGCATGAGCACATACTGTACTCGCCTTGTCAAAGCTAAACACTCCGGACAGACACAGAGGGGCCCAAACTGCCTCCAAATTTTCTCTTGCTGTGCTATCTTTCTTATACTGCATAATCTTTCACTCCCATACATGTCTCTCAAGTGTGAGGAAAGAAATCAGACCCTACAATTATTATTGTTATGTAATATAACATCTCAGAAACGTGGTTTCAGTCCAGGGCAGTGTTGTTAAGTCTTAACTTCAACCAGATATTACCAACATAACATAATAAAAAAGAAAATTATCACTTTGTAATGTATTTCCACATAATAACTAGAGGTGGAAATTCACTTCCTATTCAGAGGGCAACGATACAATTCTAAAACAATTACAGATGCATCTTGCAGCATCAAAAGTTTTGATGTCTGTACATGTTGAATTTTCTTTGCTCACACTCAGCCATCCTGACCAAAACTCAAAAGGTAGCGTTGTTTAGAATGTACAACCACTAGTAGCTAACTTATTCAAAATGTTCTATCTGACAACGAAAACACAGTCTGACAACTAATAATCACTATCGTATCTCCCATGAAAAAGGCATAGTGGTCAATCCTTTGGAAATGACACTGTTCACAATCACTTAGGAAATTCCCAGGAAAACATATCGAAACCATGGTTTACAGTCAAAGCAAACAAGAATACATCTCATCTTCTGGGAGCGTCATGATATGAAGCCAATTCAGGGCTTCATCTGTGTCTTCACAGGGAGGATCACTGTTGTCATTTGACTCGATTTTGCCCATATATGGCTACAATACACATTTGGGAGACTATTTTTTTGTGTGTCTCTACTCCTGCTGACTTAAATGAAAACCAGCTGATGCGAGAGGCATGCAACCTAAAGATGACATCATCGTTTCCAATCACTCTCTCCCTCTCTCATGGTCTCTTTCTCAGCAGCGCAGCGTTGTGATTGTTTATTCACGAAGTCACTCACCAGAAAAGACACAAGGTTTAGCCAACTTACACCGCTGTCAGTGTGTGAGCTTGTGTACACAATGTGCGTTTCAATCATGAGCTGATAAATTGGTAAGACTCGCACGGCAAATACACCAAGGCAAACCCCTCTGAAGGAAAACACAATTACAGCTCTGCTTTTCAAACCTTTCACATTCATGTCAAATCGCTATGCACACATTTTTTACTGTCTCTGGTGATGTCATCAAAGGGGATTCACTATAGGCCACTCAACACAGTCATCAAATCAGAGAGAGGCACTGTTTTATATCAATATTTTCACAATATATGAAATTGCCCTCTTTCAACATGAATAACATCTTAATATGGTCTAGTCCACATAGTTTGCTGATTGGTTCCACTTCTCAAGTGACCTCATCCAGACTAAAATCATGTAGTAAAAACTAACCATGAGAGTGAGATGAGATATAAGGTAGAGTGACCATGCAAGTTTACAATGATGTATCACAGCCCTTAAAGCTGAGATGAGCCTACAGATTTCAAAAGGTCACACAACAAAGAAGGTGGGTAGGGGGATGTTGTTGAAGTAGAGATGAAACAATCAGCTGATGAATTGATTCTTTGTTTGAAAAGGATGAATAAACAAATGGAACAAAAGATGAATAACCCCAAACAACAACGTAAAACCATCATTTTTTATAAGAAGACTCCTCACCTCGTTGAATCTTGCCACAAGGTCCTCCACAGCGTTACTTTGCTGAGCACTCTGGGTAGGTATGGTGGGCACTGAGAGCGAGGCCTTGAGGTTTGGGTGGCGTTTGGTTTGACACTCGGGACTGCCGAGGTCTCGAGTGAGGAAACAGAGGTAGTCCAGGGGAAAAACCTGCACACAGGTATAGATATATTTTTGCTAAGAAAACCTCACTAGCATGCTAACAAAATAAAATAAATATTCTTGATATTTTGACCCAGATACATGTGTGTGTTCATCTTACCCGTTGGTAGAGCTGCTGCTCTTGCTCGGTGAGGATACAGGCGATCTCCTCGGGGAACTGAACAAGGTGGCGCACCTCTGCCAGCTCCTTACTGATCCCGCTGACACTGGGAGGAAGAGAGCTGCTGCTGGTCATGCTGTTAGCCAGCTGGCGCTCTGGATGAACAGATAAAGAGGAGCAGGGGAGACAGAAGAAGATAGAGATCAGGAATTTTATTACCTACTTTTTGTACATGCCGAGAGAGCGATGAAGTGAAAGTCTCAAGTACACACAGACTGCTGTTGCTTATACAAGTAAAGAAATGAAGAAAGATCAGAGAGACGTTTTATCTACTCTGAAGTTCAACTTTCACCATAAAAGTTTTAAGCCTCATAAAACATGCCTCTCTTTTTCAGGATTAACCCGAATGTCTCAAGTCTTCTAAACCATCAACCACTGCATACCATTCACTCTCCACCAGCCAAGAGAAATCGGCACACTTCACCCTCTACGAGTAAACAACATTGATCACCTGCCAGTTCCTGTGTTTGGATTTCAGTCAGGTCCATTAGTCTGTCTGTTTACACACATAAGCACATACACATATGCAAACATGTCCTCATCTCTGCTAACAAAGGACTAATGGACAGTTCCTACACTGGTGCTGGAGCTGCCAGGTAGATATACTGTACATTGTCAGGATGAATGCCACATAAACAGTCTCTTTCCGATGCTGGAGCTTTTCCAGGAAACATTTAAGGAACTCTTTTAGAAACTTCACCTGCAGTTTGATCACAAAAATGGAACCCTTTAAGTTACTGTGATGTAGTCTGTTCAAAATAAGTCCTTTCTTCTGAGGCAGGGAGTATCAAGGGTAGAGTTTCCAGAGCTGAATATTGCTGAATGGTCAAATCAAAGCTATGGCACAGCACCTTGATAATGTACAAAACAAATGAGTTATACCACGTTTACAGTACAATGCCATAACGACAAGGAAATACTAAGAATGGATAGAAGACCAGGAATTAAACAGAATCTCTCTGGTCCTTGAGAAACCTATTCGTCCTACTCGTCCCTCAACCACACACATACAAAACAGTGTATGCTTACACATATGCTGACCCACACTTAAAGGCTGTCCTTGGTAACCCCTGAGATGTAAAACAGGTAGTCATGGCAACAGCAGTGACTGCTGCAGAAAAAAATTGCTTATTTACACAGTTTGATTTGTAGATCCGGCCACACAGCTTCTGTAATGAACTCTCAATGTGTGCGTGTGTGTGTGTGTGTGTGTGTGTGTCATAGGCAGTCTATGCATAAGACACGGGGGGGGATCAAAAGTAATAGGCTTGTAGCAGTGGAGATGAACAGAGACAAGATGAGTTCTTCACACGAGCGAGAAAAAAGATCAAGAAACAGACAAAAATGAGAGCAGAAGAGAGATGGAGAGAGGAGAGAGGAGAAAGCAGAGCTATGATAGAGAGGAAGGAAGGGGAAAGAAGAATAAGTGGAAAGTTGGTAGTTTACACTATGCAGCAGGTGTGTCCCATCCATCACAGTTAGAGAGACAGAATAATCCTTTAAATGTCCGACGGAGACACACTAGAGGTTATGAATGATGTTTCACCTACAGTCCAGGCCTGGAACACATTTTTCTTGAATCATTTGCGTTAAATGAAACAGAATAAAAACAACTGAAAGAAGAAAAATGTGTTTTCAAGAGCCTACACACATGGAATATATGGCCCGTAAAGAATTTTGGAGTAAAATGATTATGGAGCAAATGGGTTATGCTTAAATACTACACCTCCTCGACATGCCAGTTTACAGCTGCTACTTGTAAAACAATCACATTGTAGCCTACATATCATGTACTCATACATGATTTTAATGAATTGAAAGATGTGTTAACTGTTCGCTCCTCGCTTCCTATAAAATAGCACAGATATGTAAAACTGACTTTGTTTAAGTAGAAAAAATGTTACTTAAACTTGTGTTAAAATTATCATTTTGTGTTAAAAAAAAACAAAAAACTGGAAGAACATTAAACATAACTTACTATAAAATCAGCAATCCCTCAAGCGTATGAGAAATATTTCCTTATCTCTAACCCTGTTTATTCATGCTGACCCTCTGAAGTGGAAATGGAGACAGCCTCGAATCAGTGATATGAATTTCATGACCATGCAGAGGCCTGAATCATTCATTTATTCATCCTTTAAACTGGGAAACATGCATTTAAACATGCAGACAGAGTTGTCAGACAAAGCTGTCAGGCAAAGCAGTGACAAAAAGGTTTTAAGAGATTATAAATTAAGATGAAAAGGAAATGTGCATGAATACAGAAAACTAAGAACCTTAACATGTAGGTCGAGATATGCTGTACGTTCTTATAAAGCTCTGTTTATTGTCAAGGCCGTGAGTCCAAAATTAGAATCACCAGATAAAGACATACATTAGAAAAAATGTTATCAACAATTCAGTGTTTTTTATCATGTGTTTTTCATCTTAACCCTGATTTCTGCCTGCAGAGCTTCACACAAACTGGACAATATCAGTAATGACAACAGAAAGCTGTGATAAATAAACACTGGGACTGAAGATTGGATGGAATGAGATCTTGGATTCCAGTGATGGTGATAAGTGTATCTAATATAATCTGATCTGGAACCCATGACCCGATACAAATCATAAACACTAGCTTGAGAAACACTGAAATAAATACAGTATAATGATATCGCAGCACTATGTCCCTATGATTTTTATGCATGGGTTTAATAATCTGTAATGCATCATGAATACAAATACCCTGTGGGTGTGAATGCATGTGTGTGTGTAATGGATCCTTTTCTAAATGCAGTGCTGGATGGAGTAGATTGACTGAACATCCTTTTGAACCACTTTCATGATATTTCTCTTTTAAGAAATAGCATACCTTTTAGAGAGACAGGAAATGTGAATCAGTTTCTGTTACCTACTGGGGACCTTTTCTGGCATAAACACTAACAGGAGAGGTGTCAGGAGAGGTAGTCCTCATCTGGACCAAAGATTGGTCCTAAGACGGCAAAACATGATTTCTGAGGTGCTTATTATGTTTAGGGGTAACATATAAATTAAGGGTTAGGCATAAATTGGCTAGGGCTAGGGTGAAGGTAATGGTTTGAGTTTGACAGTGTATACTGTATGAATGGAAATCAATGTTAAGTACATCAATGACAGCCTTTCAGTATTCAAATTAAACCAGGGATTTAAACATTAAATTCTTCCTCCTCAGCTAATCTGTAAGGGTAGCTAGCTCATGTAGCTTATTTAGCCAGCCTCTTGACCATGAGTACCACACGGTTCTCCCCCACAGTGATATGCCATGTGTAGTTCCATAGAAAGAAAATAGATATGAAACTGCTCACAACAAGGTCTGTGGATTATCTTGTGTAACGACTGATTCCTGGAAAAACACATTTGCTTTGAGTTCTTCTAATGCATTTTATTGTCTCTTATATATTTGCATCAATCCAGTTTGTAGAATCCCAGTGAAGTTGAGATAATGGCAACTAAATTTGTGTAATACAACGGAAAACACTGATCTGATTCAATCCTAAGATTTGTTTTGCCACATTTGCCATACTACATTAATAGCAGCAGTAATGTTACTTTAGCCGGCATCACCACTTTTTCCACAATGATACATATCATTTTCATATATAGTAGCAAGTATAAGAAAATAACAACGAATCACAACGTAACTCTTGGTCAGTAAGATACAGTTTCTTTTAACACAGCTTTGACGTTTGGTTTGTTCACTGAGTACATCACAATGTATTCTCAATCAAAGGAGAGGAACCTTGAACACGGACCCTGCCATCTTTCTCTGCCAGCCAAGCGTTCATGCACACAGATACATCACTGTTCTCACAAGCACGTTCAGAGCTGATGACAACTTCCCCACTGCAGTATGTAGGGCACTCAGACAGGTGCAGCACAAACAGCCTGAGTCAACCGACTAAGACTGATTACAAATTAGCCTTTTGAACCTATAAATATCATTTTAAAACCATTCCTATGCAAAACATTAACAATCTTATTTAACTTAAACTTATCTTCCATGCCCACAAATGATTAAAACAGTTCTACACAAAAATATCAACAACTCAAACCTGATTCCCTGATAGAAAAATCACAATGAGTTAAAATCTGCCACTTTTTAGATGATATAATCAAACTGCAACATCAGGAAGTTTCTCTTTAGACAACAGCTTAAAAAAAGTTCCTCGCTTTGATTATATTTGGCATAAATAGCTTGCATTTAAATCACAGAATAACAACTGGTACAAGGAAGGTCATGCATACACTTGCGCAAATCAAAATCAACAAGTAGCAGTAAACAAACCAACACATACACAGCAGCAAACATAAACACACAAAAACAAATAGTGTGAGGAGTCAAATATACAGACACAAAGCAACAGAAGAAGCAATAAACATTGATCTGTCTGACTGCTGACAACACTGAGTTATCACAGGGAGTTTCCCCTCTTGGATCAGATATGCATACATGGAGCCACGTGCAGACATAAATATAACATTTAAGGTTCATCCGACCTTTCTTTATTAGTAGGGAGGATTACGACAAAAAACAGGAAGAAGAAGTGCATTATCAGTACTTATCAGTGCTTATCAGTGCTATCAGATTTAGAGATTTTTAAAGACAACTAGTCAAAAATGTTTGCTTAACACTATTGTCTTCATGTGAAAGGCATCAGTTTAAACAATACTGTCAATGAGGCTTTATTCAATCTGCAAAAACGAAACCAAAGGAGTTCAGTGTCGCTGTGTAACTTCTCACTGACTTGATACAAAACAGATGGCTCATTTTTGGTGGTTGGGTTTTTAACTGTAAGGTGTATTACTGTATCCTCAGAGTCTAAACATATCCATAGCCATGTGTGACATTCACTCTTAGGGTCAATTCAATGTGAAGTTGCCCAGACACCTTCTGACAGGTTTCTGGTATGAAGCGCAGTGTATGAAGGGCACAGTGCACAATACTTCCTCACGCACATTCTTTAGACTACTTCATCATCCATCTCAAATTTAAAGTAGCTACAAGGGACTTTTATTTGTATTGATTCTGGCGACCCCTGTGGACTAAAGCGGTATGAGCACTGCCACGTATATGTAACTGTATTTTCTTTCTTAAACAAAGTTTTTTGCAGGATTCCTAGGGATGAGGTTATGTAACTATTTGAGGCTAAGTAAGATTAATAGCAGTATTGTTTCGATGGTGAAACACAGTAAACTTTGTTTTAGTGCTGTTCATACACCTAGGTTAGCCTACATGTAGCCTACAGCTAACAGAGTTCACTGCTCGTTAAAAGTAAAGCTAAATTTATTAGTATTCCCTCTGTTGTGATTTTCTGTGAAGACCAACATGCTGACAAGCCTTTTCCGATGGTCTTGTCTGCCTACATATGTCATATTCATATACTGTAGAGGCATCATTATTAAATGGAGACTCTTTCATAACCACTTACAAACTCTTGATAGACATTTAAATTTCATTGCAATGCCAGTGCCCACTGTGGTTTATATTGGTTACAAGCAAATCGCAGTGAGTTTAAAATTAATAAAATACTCAATTTCAGTGTACACAATATACAGTGAAGGAGGCAAAAGTAAGGAAACAAATCTGAAGGCAAAGGTCCAGTTGACCCTTACATAAAAAACACTTGAGTCACACTGTGAGGTGTGTGCTTATTTGCCAGTAAACAAAGCAACAAATATGAAAAAACAGAATTAAAGAGGGTACAAATGCCACATTAAGGAATAAATTATCTATATATCCTATCCTATATCCCATTAAGGACACAAGTCCTACCAAGACAAATAAGACATACACTGAAATTGTTAATCTGCATTTGACGCTGATTTAGATTGTAAAGTGAATTGACTCAATTGACACAAGATTCTGTAGGTTTTAAAGGACTAATTGAACCTCACTGTAAGTAACATAGCAGGAAACGATTATCTATATCAAGATAAAACCAAATCTGATTTTTATCTCGTTATATGTGTAACATTTGCTGAGGAAATTTTTTGCTACCACAGTCAGATTTCCTAATTACCATGGAAACAACCAGTTCAAGTCCTTCTTTATAATGAAATAATTCACCTTGATTTCTCAAATGCATAACAGTCAAGTGCTGACCACACTAGATGACACACCTATCAACATATAAAGATTTACATTTAAAGAGAAAGAAAACAAATGTACAGAACACACACATGCAGACAGACTTATTTAGTAAGTGTACCTCTCATTCATTGAAAAACAGGAGCCATACTGTAACTCACATTTCTTCTACTCACTGATCAGCTTGTAGTCCATTCTGTGCGAGTGCTTCATGGTTGCTAGATACAGCTGGCCGCTCTGCTTCCACACTGACAGCTCAGTGCCAGAGTGACCGCGGTACACTTGTACACATTTGAGTCCCCTCTCTCCTGCAGCTGCTCTCTCGCTCTCTCCCTCTTGCTCTCTCCCTCTCTCTGCTCTATGTCTCTCTCCCTGACTCCATTGCTAACTTAAACTCTCTCCAGCTGTATCCACACTGTATCTTCTTCTTTTGCCCCTTTTTCCCCTCACCTGGCGTCTCTCCTGTTCCTTATCAGCAAACAGTTCTTGCTCTCTGCCTTTACTAGATTCACTATTCCTCTCCCTCTCTCTGTCTCCCACCCACCCTCCACTGACACCATACATAGTTCACAGCCTTATGCTAGAGTTAGAATAGCCAGCCAGACCCACTACATGAACACACACAGTCATAATTCACACACTCATATAGGCAGACTATAGAAACCAGTTATTGAAGATAGCAATATTATGCAAAAAATAGTGAATGAGTGAATGTGCTGATTGTTACTCAGGTGTTTACTTCTCAGTGTCTCTTTACCAACTTTGCTCGGCTTTGGTTCATTGCTGAGACAATGTGTCAACAATAAGCCATATACAACATCTCAAATGTGAGGATTGGCTGCTTTTCTCCATTTTAAAACAATGTAAGTTGAATGTCTTTCGGTTTTAGACTTTTGGGTTCAACATAACAAGCTTTTTGTGTGGGACACTTCAGGCTCCAGAAAAAAATATTCATTTTATCAACTATACATTACATCTGAAATATAATTAACAGATTAAGAATTAATTCATAATTGTTAGTCGAAACCAGGGCTACAAAGGGTCAGAATACATACTTTCAGGTCAGTTTTGATGAGACTGGAGTTAATTTATTCTATATTTTTTTATGATAGTTAATTTCACCAACAGATATATAAGTGCTATAGTAAAAGTACATACTTATCTTGTTAAGACCTTCTGCTTGTTTTTCTGCTAGCTAGTAATTACCATATGAGATGATGCTTGATTTAGCATGCTAATTAAGGAGTTACATTCTTTCATTCTTTTTCAATCAGATAAATTAAATAGGTCATCACATATATCGCTATATTGCAGGTTTTTTTTAATCTATTTCTATTAGAAGGGTTATTAATTAATGTCTATTTATGACATGGTAAAATGTTTGTTTCTATCTGCATATAACACTGTTAATACAGCCTGAGTAAATCACCATTATATTAGTTTATATTTCCATTGTGTTCATATTATTTCCTATTATTTCCCATAAATTCCTGTTAATTCCTTTTTTTCCCTCTTTCTGAACATTACTGGAATTCTGCAACCCCATAGCAAAACATCTTATTAAATTTTTTTCCCATCAATTCCTGTATTTTCCCATTAATTTCTATGGAAAATGTTTATAATAAATAGAGCTGGCAGGGTTGTTCAACTGTTATCTTGGTCAAAATATTATCTTTGATTTCACCAAGAGAGTATATTAGTACAATATATCTTGATTTTTTTTTTTTCTGATAATTCCCAAGTGGAAAAACAATGTCATAATCCGGTCTATAAAGGTTCAGTATTTTTAGAAATTATGGCCATCTAAACAATATGTGCTCTTGAAATCCTTGAGACTTCCCCTCTGCTATGATTCCCCACCACATTTGCTGTCAATGGGTCTTAAATGCTGGCAAGCAACACAATGTACAGTGATGAAAGGAAGAGAGAAAAAGAAAGAAGGAAAGAAAAAAAGAAAGAAACACCAGTAGTGAGCTGGAGGGATGGCAGCCTATTACGGACCTACCTACTTCCTTTTTGGCATTACAGTAAATTGTGCGATAAAGGAAAGGAGGTCAAGAAAAGCACTTAAACCACTCCCATTTATGGTTCACATGAATACGGCTAAATCCCAGCGGTCTCCAGTAGAGTTTGTCTTTGCACTTAAATAACTGCAACTGTGTATACTTTGACAGTGAGTGAGGGGACAGGAAATGAAGACACACAGAGTTTAAGAATGACAAGACAAATCTATGGCATAACTTTATCATTACTATGCAATGTATTATTCTGTGCCATTTTAATTATTTTGCTTTTGTTGATGTTATTGCCATGCCTTCAGCTGTGAACTGTGTTTGAGCTTCAGTTGGTAATGATGTGAACATATTGTTTCGTTAATAAACAACATTGTAAATTAATTTTGTTTGGTGCTGTTCAATTTTGGTTCTATTGTATAGCCAGTTATAATTTCTTACAAAATGTGTATTGTAATTTTGTCAAATTCATTAATACTGTATAAGAATAAATACATTAATAGATGTAAAAACATATGCAGGTGCAAACAGAATCACACAATCACAAACAATAAAATGTCCATTCAAAATATACATTTCCACTCATTCTAGCTTGTTATGCTTTAGTGAAAATTGCTGCCGTCAAAGCCTTAAACATCAACAGAATTTAAGATGACATGGAGTGGGCGGGCATCAGATTTCAAACATTTAACAAAAGACAAGCTCCATGAAACAAAAACAACTGTTTCCAATGACTGACATATTAAGCAGTGATTTATGTCCTCTCTCTTTATCCAACACACAGGCACACACACCACCTTGACCTCACCCTTGCACTACCCATTTGGCATTTTTTACAAAACCGGTATTTGTCTTTGTAGGTGCCAGTTTACCCTCATAACAAAAGCCTGTCACAGTGACCAAGACTTGTGTAAAATATAATGCATCGTCTCCAAAACATTCATCTTGAATGCTACTAAAACAGGATGATTGCTATGCTAGAGAAAGCCATAAGTCATTCAAACACATCAGAGGAACCAGAAAAATACCTTCATATCATTACAGTGGATGTGGCATGCAGAGAAGGTGTAGAAAAACATTCCACCTCTCACCACTCACATTAAAACTCTAAGAATACACCGAGGCTGGCCAAGCGATTATCCTGGTAATCCTTAAAAGCATTTGGGCCAGAGCCACTGATCGACTTTGCTGAGTCGTGCTTCCAGCTCCAGTTTTGCTGCCATCTAAGATCAATACCTTATTAGGACAGGATGGGATAGCAATAGGGATAATATACACAAGCACACTGCATTCATTAATTAAAGAAAAAATGGAGACCTCCGTATCACAAAGTTTTGACTTAATATGTCAAAATGATGAGAAAACAGACTCCTAATTTATAAACGCAGATGTTTTAGATAAGGTTGCAAAAATATTGTAAAGAATATAAAGCATTCGTCTAACCTAGCATGCGCTCATGCAAATTACTGCTAGTATAGATGCATGTATTATTCAATACTGGGACTTACATACAGTACAAATCCATCTGAACCTTTACCTGTGATATGCAATTGCCAGCACTGATACAGATACAATGCAACTAACTACTATGTAGGATATACAAGCACAACATAAGAAGAGTAGATTAGAGTAATGTCAGTAAGAATACTGCTCACAAATATTGCATTTTTTTCATTAGCATGACAGCTGCATTTTCACTTCACGAGGAGGATTAAGGCAAACAGAAAAGAGAAGAGAAAATGAACAAAACACAAAAGCTTTTCTATAGGTGGCCCCACAAAGATGACCCTCACCAGAGAAGACCAAAAAAACAGCCCTTGATTTCCAGAGGACCACATCAGCACATACACTATGTTTCTAAAGCTCCAGGTATATTATCAGACCCAGTCAGTTTTGTGTGACAATTCATATATTGTTCTGGATGGAAACAGATCCAAAAGTAGATGATAGGGTTTATTCAGCAGGCACAAGAAACATCCTGGATGTAAGGTTGCACATTGACACTGACACAAGCCCACTGTCTGTTCACAGTGAAATGCACATTATATAAGTGCTGGCATGTTTTAGGGGTTCAATGCTCTGCTACATAAAAAAAACCCTTTTCATATCAATCTAAAAAGCGCAAGTAAGACTGAGGAATAAAGCTTTATTACGAATGCATGAGGGAATAAGAGCAGGTTGTTCTGTTGAAACACTGAAGAGAGGAACAACACCTTAAAAGGCAAGAAAGCAATAACTACACTAACACTTTCCAAATTTGAAACTTAAGTCAGACCTTCTCCAAGCTTCGGGATAATGAAATGTCTTTTATGACATCTGATTTTTAACACTAACATCAGTGCCTTTTGAAGACTGCAGCTCCAACTTAAAATGGTATTTGGAGTCAGTTGGAGTTGATGTTTCTCCTCAAATCGGCACCTCTTGAATCCAAACTTTTAAAAACAGCATTACTGTGTCTGGTGACATAGGCTGCTGCCCGGTACACTAAATGTCAAGTTGTTTAAATGGCACAGGCACACAGGTGGTTTCCCTGTGTGTGAGAGGCACAAGATGACTGTTGGATCAGAAGCAGATCTGAAGCAGATAACTTTTGGTCTGAGTCTTCAAAGGTAATACTCATGCGCAATACCTGGGTTGCTAGTTAGAGAGACACTCATGCTTTGTGTGTGTGTGTGTGTGTGTGTGTGTGTGCGCGAGTGTGTTCATGCCTATGAAATCCTAGTCCTGCCAAGACCTCTAAGCTGCTATGTGTGCGAGTGTCTGCCTCTATTTTGTTTCCTGCAATACCCATTAGAACAGAACACGGTGTCATGTTTAAGATATGTGCTGTGCTCAGTGTGTGTGTGAGTGTGTTTTGTGTCTCTGAAAGCTTGCCTGACAAAAAAATGTAAGTTTTGTTTTTAACTAATGACTAATAATAAATCCTATCACACAGTTTCTATGTGTTTTTTTTTTCCTGTGTGTGTCTATGTGCACGCGTGCCTCCTTGATCTTACCAGAGACAGCCTGTCCCCTGGCCTACCGCCAATGGAAATTAATGTCAGGATCGGCTTACATTTAAGTCATACGTAACATCATTGTAGAGAGGGTGGATGGACAGTTACCAGCAGAGCAACTGACCGACAGTCCGACTGATGAAGTCATGTGGGGAATAAAGAGAGACACTAAAGAGGTGACATAATAAATGCATGATGAGAATTTGTTTAGTCTCATTAAGGAAATATGTATTACATTAAGATTTAAATGTCTTTCTCCTGGTATTTTGAGGACAGAGCTAGCTCCCTTTTTTGTATCGGCTATTATGTGTTTATTAAAAGGTCCTATTTGTAACAAAAGTAGACTCAAACTCTTATAAATAAGTCTTTTAAAATATCAAAATTCATCCAATAAAAGGTAAGAAAAAAAATTTATAGACAGAAGGAAAGAAAGAAAAGTAGGCATATATATACCTATATATACATCTGTTAGTTGTGTAAAACACCCAAATAAAGAGCTATCACTCCTGAGCTTTTCAGACAAACAGCGCAAGCTTGTTTGAAGTGCAGACATAACCTGGTGTGTTTGCATCTGTGTTGTGTGAACCCTGTGATGTCTGGGGGGGTTATTATTCTTCCTGTGTGTCTTAAACCACTTCAGTATTGTGACTGAGTGGATGGTGTGTCTCAATTGAAGACTGGAGTAGAGAGAGAGGAAGGGAGAGAGGGAGAGGGAAAGGGGGGGAGAGAGAGAGAGAGAGAGAGAGAGAGAGAGAGAGAGAGAGAGAGAGAGAGAGAGAGAGAGAGAGAGAGAGAGAGAGAGAGAGAGCGAGCGAGAAAGGACAGCAGAGGAAATAAAAGGAAAAGTAAAAGGGAAAGGGCAACCGCTGGGATCAAGTACAGTCGTGCTCCTACCGACCCATAACCCACTGCGGATAAGGAACCATGTGGGAACAGAGCATGAGGAAGAAGAAGAGTGGAGCAGCAGACCACAGGGGAATAGTGAGAACCTTTTCTTCTCAGAATCAAACAGAGACAGGCTGTCTGCCCAACGTTCCTGCTTTACTTGTCATCCAATTTAATGCTCCTTCTGTTATTGTATGTGTTTTCATTTCAAATTCAAAAGTTTGGCTTAACTCAACAGAGAAAATAAACAACACCTTTTCTATACGCGCTCACCTTTCAGCACGGCGTGGCTGTTGGGGCCCGGGGGCAAAGGGTAAGGTAAAGCTGAGCGGGCACCAAGAGCAGCTGTGGCCTCTAGTAGAGCTCCAGCCAGCAGGGAACACACTGATGTCCTCTGGGCACAAGCACGATAAAACCTAGACAAGGTGGATATGAGAGAGAAAAAACACTGTACAGTTTACCAGTGATTTTAATCTGACCATTTATTGTCATGTATAAAGTTTACATAAAGTGTTTGTCTGCCTTTTCTGTCATGGTAATAGGCAGAAACAACTGGCTATCTAATTGTCTATCCACTTTTAAGTATCTACTTGAGGCCATGCATTTATAAAATGCAACATGATAGCTTTACGCTTGCTTTTGGTGTTAGTGTTGGCACAGTACAAAGACAACTGGATTACTTTATGTTTTCCCTCAAGTGCAGCAACTACCAACAACACATGCCAACACACAAGTTTTTTATTTATTTCTTATTTAATCTATAATAGTGAAAGCAGATAAAAATGATGCTTAACTGTACTGCAAGTAAGCCATCATTTGGAAGAGTGTGCAGACAAAACTAGCACAATGAAATCAAAATTATAGGGATCCAATCTAAACACTGATGTGTATAGCTATTACATCTTTATTCCACAGTGATATGCTAACGATAAAGTAAAAATGTATCAATTGCCAGTTTATGCAAGTCACTGTAGATAAGAGATTCTCTTTAGATGATTTGCACATCTGTGGCCAACACTAAAATTCAGAAAACAAAGCTTAATCTTCATAATTAATGCAATCTAGCACAAATTAACAATGCAAAACCATAGCCACCCATTCAAAGCCTTGAACAGAACTGCAGCTAATCATTTTGTTCATCATTTATACATTTTTTTTTCCATTATTCACATTATTCACAATCAGACTTGGTGAATAACTGCATACATGTATCAGGGTTACACAATTAGAATACAATAAAAGAGTAAATGTATTGTATATGTATGAGTAAATTAGTAAAGACAAAACTATGTAATCAGATTACAGACACATTCAGTAAAGAAGGGGATTACTTTTTCAAAATAAGGAATGATATACTAGTCTGTAACCATGCACATGTTCACGTCAAAACACTCACACAAAAACAAGTAAAATACATGAGTGCGTTTCCTTTGAGAACACACAATCATTATTACAATTTGATAAAGGTAATCTTATGGAGATTTGATTTATCTCGTCTTTCTTTGCATACATTTGGCTTTGAGGTCATGCAGAAGTTTCGGAAAGTAACTAGTTACATTACAAATAATTTGATACTTAAGACCACATTACTGACTACAGATCATAAGTAACCGTGCAAGTAACCCTCCCAACCTTCCCAACCCTACTCGCAATTATTCAGTGAATATTTTGGTCTAAACAGACTGAAATTCAAGTATGATGAGTTTATCATCCATGGTTCATTGGGTGCATCTCTTTAGTGTGTTTTTAAACCACAGAGTCAATTGATTCCATTTACCACCTACCTGTTTTATGTAATGAACACACATTACATCCTCTAAAAGTAACAGTATCACCTACCTTTCCTTAATTTTCAAAAATGTCAAATAAACTGTCAATAAATAAATAAGACACTTACAGCATCACCGGAACAAAAATTTCATCATGTGATGGACCAAAAGGGCTGCAAATAAATAGGGGTACAAGGCTGAAAAAAGGACAAAATATGGCTACAAACCTTGGTGGATGAGATGGATGACAACACCAGAGATTAAGGCGGGGGTTCAGGTCAGGTCTGGCAGGTCTGGCAGGACTGGCGGTGACCGTGTGTGATGGCCAGCGAGGCTTCCTGAGACACACACATCCAGGGCAACACAGAAGGAGCTTTTTGGCAGGATGAATCAGGTTTAGTTCCTCTCTGTTCCGCACATAGCTGGCGGCCTGTTGAGGAAGACATCAACAAATGTGTAAATTACTTACAAAATGCTGCAGGTGCTATTAAGCTGTTCAAAAAAAAAGTTGCATTTATATCAATAATGCTGTCCCCAGATCACACTTTATTAGTCTTCAAGTTTGTATTCAGAAAATATAATGAAAGAGCTCCCAGGCTAAATCCATTTAATCCGGAGCCGTTTTTCACCTTTGAGACTGTTAGATAACATTTGAATCAGAGGTTATTGTCATCGATTCCACTGCTGTGGTCATTATCGGAAGCAATTTCCGCATGACATAGAGTGTAAAGAAGGAATTAAATACCACAGTGGCACAAAACCGATATGAAGAAAGGTGGGAAAGGAGACCCGGAGAAAAAAGCATCAGAGACAGACAGATGCGCAGGTATATTGAGAGAGAGAATAATGGGGAATTTTTTTCAAAAAAAGGAGTTCAAAGTTGAGAAAGAAAGAGGAGACATCACTGTGGAGCTTTAAACATTTTGACCTTAAATAAAGGCCTCCTCCTCTTTTCTCTTCACACTCTTTTCTCGGAATAAAATCCATCCAACGTTCAAGGAAACACTTATCCAAACGATTGACTCTCTCCTTTGTCCTCATGTGAACCCAAAGACGAGCTCCTCTGGCACAAAGCTCAGAGAAAAGCCATTACGGCAACATTTTGTGGCACTGTTGGTGGGCACTTCAGCAGGGATGGATGTTAGGAAAATTGGACAAAATCAATACTGGTGACAGAGTGACGGATGAATATAATGCGATTTTAATGAGAAAGTAAGACTCGGGTGTAATCGTCAGCAACAGTGTCCATCTGCACCGCTTCATAATAGTGCCAGGAAGGAGGTACATGACGGCCATCAGCCCTACAGGCTTACGGTGTAGATTCTCACATTTAGTACATGTGTATCCATCTTGTTTGTATTAAGTGGTGTTTGACAGTGGCATAATGGGCAGACACACAAACACACATACGTAAATGGGCAGCTATTTGTCTCAGTGGGATGGGTTTCCTGCATGGGGAGTAGGCCAAGCTGTTGTCAGATTTGGGCCATCCCGAGGGGAAAGGAGACATACCAGCCTGCACGTTTAGAGGGGGAGAGAGTGGAGGTGAGGCGCAGGGAGAGAAAGGGTGAGACAGGGGAAAACAAACACACACCAGCACACTCCTCTGCTGACCTGCATTCCAGTAACAAGCTAATTACAGAACATCAAACATTATGAAATTTAAAAATAAATGTCCACTGAACAGACATAAAGTCTGCTTCATTAACGGTGCATTTTTTCTCATTTAATACGGAGCTCAAAGCAAAACAATAGACTTGGCCTGAGTCATTCATAGCCCTCATGCCTTTATTATTTATCTACAGTTAGATGGGCAGGTTTTCAGTTTATTAAGGCTGGAATTTCTCCTTTTCCCATTACCAATAAACAATTAGAACCCAAAAGATTCAGGACTGGTAAGGAGGTTTGTATGCTATTTGACACTGTTTGACTGTTTTACTTCTGGGTATCAAAGCAACAGAGATATTAAAGGAAATTAGTGAGTAGCTGCAAACAGCCCTTAGCAACAGCTGATATGGATTTAGTATTTGTCTATAGACCATTACAACACTATGCCTGTGCCAACCAATACAATATTTTGTTATTACAGTCCACAAGTAAGAAGTCTGTCCCTTTACAAATCGTCCTGCTAATGATTAGGTTTTGTTTAGCTCTTCAGGAAAGAAATGATTAAAATGTTGACTTATTATCATTAGTCAATGGTTTATTACTCCCATTTGGCTTCAATTTTTGCCTTTATCTATTGTTATCCATGTTTAACTTATATTTTTTCAAAAGTTCCAGTATGTAAGAAATTGGTCATGTGCCTAATTCAGACTGGAATAAAACCAAGGACAGCATTTCATCAGAGTAACCAGGTTAGCACTGACATGTAATAGCTGGTTAGCATGCTTACTTCAGTAAATATATTTCTGCAACACAAAGCATAGACCTCATGACATCAACATTTCTTCTATTATTATTTCTTCTATTCTTCTATTATTTCTTCACATTCTGTTGATTCATTTTTGAATGTTCTGAACTAAAAGTCTTACATATGCCACCTGTAAGAAAACTAGAGATGTCAACAGTCTAAAGCAAGGTGAAATTGAGCCATTAGCCTATATTTTGTGTTTATAAATCAATTCACTTATTGTGACAATGAATGACTACTGCTGAATGTTATCATTATCATTATTATTATCTGTGATTTTTATCACGGTTATCCACTACAGCACAATGGCCTATTAGAAACTGCAAAACAATGAATACTAATCGACTGAATTGTAGGATTATTAATTCTTTCAGGCAGAAAAACTCAAACCTCCTCTGGGGCATGTTAGTCATTTCCAAACAGATCAAAATGTTTACCAAATTACTAAAATAATTTATCACTACTTTTTCTTCTCCTGGGATACATTTTCTTCTCAATATGAAAACATCTTCTACTCACATGTAGGTTTAAAAACAAAGCTAGTTCTGTTGTGAGACATAAAAACAACAGTTTGAAAAAGGTGACGAATGAAGCAGAAAACGCTGTGTGCATGTGCATGTGTGCAATAGAGTCTAACTTCAAAGGACATTGCTGGGAATGTGGTGCTGCTTTTAATGGACACACAGCAGCTGTCTTCACATGCACGCACAACAACAAACAGACTCATCTTCAAACTCCATGCCAACACATGCACATAGAGAACAGAAACACTGATGTATTACATAGAGTGAAAAGAGAGAGGGTGTTTTCTCTGTTTGTCTCTGATATTCTGATTCTCATATTTCATAGACATCCCAACACAAGTGAAACCATAAATAACAGAATGGAAATGGATTTTCGTTGGGTAGAGAATTAAACATTGAAGAAACAAGGGAATGAGTAAGTGAGTGAGTGAGTGTGTGCATGAAAGTGTGAAAGAGTGAGAGTGAGAGTGAGTGAGCAAGCAAGCCATTAGCTGGTTTTAATATCCATTAGAAAGAAAAAATTAATTGAATCAATGGAATTGTCCATTTTCAATGACACGTTTTCAATCTCAATATAAAAAGATCAGTAATGTGGGCAGGCAGGAGGATAGAACATACTATTTTCTTTAATGTTGTCACAGTCACATCAGACGTGGGTAATAACTGCATTTCAGCTCTATCATGAGTACACATCATCCAATACCAGCATACCCATCGCATTCTTGTGACAGTACTACTGATCTTGCAATTAGCCAGTTAGGAGAACTGTAAGTCAACTGCCACTGATACAGCTCTACATATCATGTTACACTCTGTGTGTACAGGAAGTGCTAAAGGCTTAAGCTCAGTAAAGGCAAATCAGAACAACCACAGGCAGCTGTAGCATTATTACTCTTTCACAGTTATTAGGTAAATACTATACAGTCAAGGTTCAGTTACTTCCTTTACATCACAAGAGTTGAACAACCAAATGAATGTTGTGGTCACTTTACGCTAGAAAAAGAAAAAAAAATGCAATGGTGGAGTGTTGAGGATCACAACCTGAGGAAAAAGGCTGCTCTGTATTCTGGTGGTACGGCAGCACATACTGTATCTTTTACCAGACGGCAGCAGGGTGAACAGAGCATGGCTGGGATAGGTGTTGCCTTTTAGCAGCCTTTGTAATATCGATAATTTTGTTAAAGTGTGACGTAAAAATGTACATTTCTGAAGAAGAGTGGTATGGATATAACAAATACAATACAGTGTATATGCGTAAGCGATTTGACTAACTCATGTTAGTTGTTATTAATATCTTTTTTGCTCGTTTTGATTTACTCTGACTGCTCTCATGGTGTCATTTTTTTTGTAATTTTAAAACTGTCATACTGTTGGAATATGGAGCTCCTCAACACTTATTTCTAGTGTTTTGCAGTGTGTACAGCAGCTTTAATTTCAGTTACAATCCCACACAACCTACTCTTATTTCCTCACTGCTGGAGACTCACAAAATGTTGTCGCAAAAGTTTGGATTGAGGATTTGAGGTCACTTTCTCGTGATGCTGGCTGCGCTGTGCCAACACTTTCTACTGCTCCAAAATGGGTGTTCACTTCTTTTGCTAATTAAAAATGCCGCCTGGAAAAATATCTAAAGTAATCACCCAGAAGTCCCCCATGCCCATGGGGGACAGCAGTTGCATCTCAGAATGAATATTTTGCTACTCTGCAGGAGGTGATGAATTTTGCCACCAAGGTTGGCTACTGGGAGATAATGTTGAGATAATGGACCAAAGGCACATTCATAAATCACAAAGAGAAGAAAATAATAAAAAAAATACACAAAGAAAACAATATACAAACAAACACTGAATCTCAGATTACTGGCAATCACCCCACCTCACCTACAGTTATGAATGAGTTTTGCTATTAACTCCCATTAGCGCCCCGTCGGGTAATTTCTCTGCCTGGCAACAGCCATTCTGGGAAAGGATTAGCAAGGGGCACCACACAGATCTACTGAACTTTGAGCTGGAATGCACACACACAAAAACGCATGCTAAAATCCAGACATGCAAACACTCTCTGACTCATGTCATTATGTATATCATACCAGACACATGGAGTATGCAGAGTAGGAGCACGCAGGACACTGGAGAGGCCGAGACCGTCTCCCTGAAATCCAACCACCCACATCTCGACCTCTCTACTTTGATGTCTCAGGCCCACCACACACACTCACATACTCCAACGCTGACACCCTCTCCCCATAGTTACACTCTCTGTCTCTTAGTCACAAACACTCCTCTTCAATTACTCTTTATATTCTCCAGGAATCAAAGGCAGAGATCCCATGATACAATGTAGACCAGCTGCCGCATGTGTCCGTACAGTACATACCACTATTGCCATTGTGCCACACAAAACAAAGCCACCAAGCATAATCTGGCAGTCATATAAGGCAATTAATCGCACACACGGGATTAGACAAACCACTGCGGTAGTACCCTGCCACCCCCCACATACTCTCCCACGAAGCTGACATTCAAGGAATAGAAATGCATAGTTTCAACTGAATTCTACTTTTAGAAGCATCATGGAGGGTCGAGGTTAGCCAAGGTTGCCAAGGGGTCAGTGTTAAAAGAACTCTGTTATTCTGGTCTGTGGACTCAGAGCTGAGGTCACAGGGAGAGACGTCAGCTTTAACCCCTTCCTTCACTGAGCAACAAGACTTCTGCTATACATCAGTGTTTTGGTTATTTTGGTCTTAGAAAGCTCATTTATAATGCCTCTGTGATTTTATTTCTTTGTAAGACTGAACAAGATTCACGCACTTTGGCTCGAGAACCAGACTCATTGTGGAAATATGGCTCATTTCATGATACATGAAACTACAATCACATTAAGCTGGATGCAACAGAGCATAGGAAGAGGGTTCAGGACAGCATGAAAAAGCTGCAGGATGTGGCGTCATTTCCTCATCTGACCAAATGTCTTTCAAATGTATACCTTTTTCACAACAAGATTAAACCATCATCAATCAGTGGTAAATGTATAGTTGATTAAACTTAACATACAACAAAATGCATTATAAACCATTTATTTAGCAAGTTTATAAAAACCAATTGCAAATGTATGGCCATCAGATGAACTACACAGTATTTATTAACCATATACAGTTGCAATTTTACATTAAACTATTGCCTGATAAATGGTTTGTAAAGCATTTCATTGTTTGTTAACAGTGAAAAAATATTGTAACTTAAATTTAATTATCAGTACAGTTATTCCAAAAATAACTGTTGCCAGTCTCATTTTTAAGAGCAAGGTTACTTAAAGGTGAGGTACGCTCTTTCAAATTAAAAGCAATTAATCACTCCCTCAACAAAATAAGGCCACATTAAAAATTCCCTAAAACATTGACATCACACATTTCATTTACATTAATTACATATAGGATTTTTAATGTAATTCAATTACATACATTCTATGAGAAGTATATAATTTGGTATTAAACATAGAAGTTATCAATATGTAATGCATTACACTTAATACTACATTTAGTATAATACTTGAAACAATGCATTAACTTAATTTAGGCAGACTAAATTATTTAATTTTATTACATCGGCATCAACACGATGGAAAACACTGCATTAGATGAAATCCTTTATGTAGAACGTACGTAACTGAATACGTGGAGATTTTATACGTAACTGAAATACATAAAGTCAATGTTTGACTGTACAACTGTAAGAGATGAGAGGCATGAAACATGAGAGAAAAGAGTATAATCATGTAGCCATAGAAAACCAAAACTTAAACTGAATTCAAATGAGAGTACTTTATTGCTGAAACTCAACAACTTAGTGATCCTACAGTTGCCTCTCCTAGCAAATTACACTTCAGTGTTTAGCTACAAATGATTTTGGCAGACCAAAATGAAATCAATAAAACTCAGCTGCACCTGTCCATCGCACGGCTCATTCTAGAAGCATTTCAAATCGCTGGAAGATTTAGTTCTGAGAGAGCCCCATATTCCCTATAACCCTTCGTATCACTTGGACTGAGTGGTCGCTTTAATGCAGCGAAAATGGAGCCAACAGAGCTGTTCCGAGGGAAACGAACACAGCCTGCCCACCCATTGGGGCGAGCAAGTTTAAATCGCCTGCACCTAGTCTATTTGAAAACTCGGTGAGGAGCCAGGTATGTTCAGCAGCTCTGGTATCTCTAACCCTGGCCATCCTGGGCCGAGTGAACCGGATCAAAAGACATAAGCCAAGCACATCCAAACATGCCAAGCAGACATCCCACCTCTCATGTTGATCATTTGAATAGGTACTTCAAATGTGTGGCAAATATGTCTGTTTCTGTGTGTGTGTGTGTGTGTGTGTGTGTGTGTGTGTGTGTGTGTGTGTGTGTGTGTGTGTGTGTTTTGTTGTGTACACACCTAATCCTGCTTTGCATCACCAAGAAACAGACAACCTCTCTGCACTGTCCTGTTCTGCTCCAACCTTTTCTGCCGCTTCTGTCTCCACAAGGTAATGTTTGCTTTCCTGCAGCCTGAGCCTGGACTGTCTCACTGCTGACTGAGTGCGGCGCGAATGTTGTGTGCACAAGCTGAAGGGCAAAAAAGTTGTTGTATTCATGTACTTGCAAAGGTTGTGTATTCCTAGATATTTACTGTTTGCTTATGTACTTCTGAACATACAAAGTTCCTCCTGGATGTGAACATATCGTATGTGCTTGTGTGTGTAGGTGGTCCACGATCACACTCAGTCTTGTATTGCTTAGACAAGAGGAGCCTGATGTCTGAGTATCTGTCTAAGGAAGACAGAAGAGTGCACACTGTGGGATAAAACACACACAGACAGACTGGAACAACTTCCCCTTATTAAAACATGTCTAACGATTCTCAATCCAACTGAAATAAGAGTTACTAAATGAGGAATAAAGATATAGCCTTGATTTTAATATTATAAATATTTCACATAAACAGTCAAGCACCTACAGCACATTTAGAGATGAACAGACACCGTACACAAAACTGCACATACACACAAACCCTCTGTTAATGCAAGAAAGCAACAAAAACAAGACTTTTCCTCCTGATCCTCTACTGGCGTTTCATGGTGGATTTTTCAGCACTGTAAACCACATTTAAAAGATGGAACTTAAGACAAGAGGTGTTTGCCAAACTAACAGCAAGATCTACTCTGATGGAAACGGAATAAATGATTGGATGAAGGCAAACAAGAAGACAAATGATCTCTGCATGTCTGAAGCAAAGAGAAACGGACACGATATGAAAAATGTTTGGCTGTCACATAACAAGCAGCGGAGTTTGTTGTTTTACAGATTAAGCCCTGAAAGAAAACCCGTCTTGTGTGACTCACATCTTAGGTCAGGCCCTCTGTGCCAGTGTGGATTATGACGCGGACATTTCTTGGTGTTAGACTCATGCAGTACAGCACTGTAGATGTCATGTGGCTGTTGTAAGTGTGTGGGTGTTTTGGAACCCCCAAAAGCTTTCAGGAGAGACTTCTCCCTGGGATTCCCAATAGCCTGTAGACTAACTATACTCCCAGACATTTGCTTTGGTCTTTAAATGATAAAGTGGCCAAATTCAATTAAATAATGAGGATGAATGACAGAAGTAGAAAAGGCTGGAATGACAGAAAGAAAACAATACAAACTATACAAAGTATAGAAGAGATCGACCAGATTTGAGGAAGGTTTGCCAAAACAGGAAGAGAGGTTCAACAGAGAAACGGAAGGAGAACGAAGAAGAGATTAAAGGTGGAGTATAAAATGATATGAAAAAGGACAGAGCAACAGCAAAGACAAAACAAGGAGGGTGAAAGGAGAAAAACCCAGGGGAGAACAACAGAGGAAATAGAGAGGGAGGCCAAGGGTGACTTGAATCATAATCGCCTGTTGAATTTCACAAGGAGCCGTTTCACCAAAGATCCAAGAGCTGGGACCACCTCCCGAGCACTGCCTCACACCTTTAACAAGCTTAGGGAATTATTGTGTGTACTCTATGCGTGTGTGTGTTACACAGAAGGCGAAAGCAAGAAAACCTGGTAGGCAAAAAATCGAACTGCATGCTGTATATTAGAAAATCGAAAACAATACAGAAGTAGAGCTGCAAAGATTTGTCGATTAATGAAATTGCCGATTTATCATAGTTAAAGAAGAATTTTTAGGCTTTGGACTGTTGGCTGAACAAAAGAAGCAATTTCTGAGAAACTGGTTTTCTTTATTTTGCATTTAACAAACAATTACTCAATTCACTGTGAAAATCATCAGCTGATTAATGAATAATGAAAACAATCTATTGTTGCAGCCCTATACAGATCTTAAACTCAAACATACTGCAACAGAGATGAACAGCAAAAATATATAAAAACAAGCAAGATTACTTACTGGTCATTAACCTTTTAAAGAGCCAGCCAGAAAGATAAATACAGTGGAGAACAAGGAGAAAGTGTAAGAGAAAGGACACATTTACAGGAAAGGGCTATCTGATCTAATTTGCACCGAGTAAATAGACAGTGGAACGGAAATGACACATTGTGCTTGGTCACACTTATGAGATACCAAGTAATTTCACCACTTAACTGTACTCCAAGTCTTGAGAAGATAAGATATCAATATTTGATAAACATTAATATCACCATTGCTATTTTTTTTTGTTTCAAAAAGACTTGCAGCAGATGATTCCTAATGAGCTTACTCTAAATACAGAGGCGATAAAAGTGAGGTCAAAGGAAACATCTGTCTTTATTGAGCCTTGGGTTTTATGCTCATGGTTTTTAGCAATCAGTTATGATAAGATGTTGCTCGCCAGCTGCACCACAGCAATTAAGGGGACGAACACAACAAACAGAGCTTGATTAAACGAAGCAACATGAACCATGTATTGGTTTGAAATGGCCTTATTAGAGGGTTTCTGTTACAAGCATCCACTTCAGACTAGTTCGGTCCATGCAGGAAAATCTCTATGAGGACAATCATGTGTTCACTATTTTTGTTTTAACAAAACAAAAAGACAAAAATAGAAGACTGTTGGTATTCTTGCATGTATTAGGTACAGTACCTATGCAGCCAAAACAATAGAGAAATACTAGAGTAGGAGGTCATAACAGCAGTCTAGCTGAGGCATTAATTATTTATTTGTGTTTGAAAAGAAGAGAGTTAAGGCTTGTGCTGGCTAGTAGAATCCTTGTCTTCAAAAATCTCTGCATCATAGCCGATGAGTAATATGTTATCACAACAGATAGGACAAAATATGATTTAGCTCTGCGCTCTAAGAGGGAAAAGCTAGATATAAAAGTAGAAAGAAACTAAAAATGAGACGCCAGCGGATAGTAGGGGAAGTAAAACAGAAAAGAAATATGACAGAGGAGTTGAGAGAGGAAAAAAAAAAAGCGGGGTCATATCGAGGGCCAAAACAACCTGGAACCCATTACCCAGAGCACCCAGTGGGACCCCTCCACACACTACACTCCCCCACTTACAGTTCTCATGATGTCATACTACAGCGAGGCGCTACACTCTCCGACATAACTGCACACAGACCTGCTCAGACAGCCAGAGATAAGCCTGACGAATGTTTTTCAGCTCGAACAGTTCTAGACATAAGAATAAGCCCGGTACTTCACGCAGACTAATAAAGAAACGGTTTGAAAACAGCTGCTGCATGAATGTTTTTGCTTGAAAGTTGAAAGTTGGACAGTGTACGAAAGCTGAATCTATTGATTGTTGCTGTAGTTGCTGATCTCAATGGCTCCATTAATTTTCCTCAATCTAGTATCTATGAGAAATGTTACATTTCAGTCCCAAGATCTGCATCTAAATCCTTTGCACAAATACATTTTTCATACATTTTCTGAAGCTGACCTACAGGTGTACAGCAGATAAGTTCAGACGTCTTCTGACAGAACGACACTATCAAGTACTTTCCCTGTAACTTCGTACAACAAATTTGGCTTAATGAACTCGATTAGTCCCCTTTGCCATAACACTCACCAGACTGAAATGTAAATCTTGAAGAGGGCTTTTTAACGGCAAAAAATCACAATGAATGAAAAAGATGCTTGAAGCTGAAAGAACTGGTAGTAAACTGCTTACTTACTGTAACACAGAAAAGGCTGATATATTGAAGAGAAAGGAAGAAAAAGCACCAAGCTCCAATCCCTCTTAGTCTGTGTACACTTACAAAAGTGAGAGAGTAGGCTTAAGCGAAGGAGAGCATGAGAGAGAGAGAGAGAGAGAAAGAGAGAGAGAGGGAGTGAGACGGATGAAGAGAGAGAGTGAGAAAGAGATATCTACATTAGCAAGCTTAAGAAGGAGAGAGAGAAAGATGGAAGGGAAAGAGACAAGAGTGAGAAGAAAAGACGGAGACTCAGAGGTCTCTTCCTCACGCAGAGGGTACCCCCATATTAGGTTATGAGGCAACTGGCCCATCACAACCCAGCAAGGGAGATTTTATCAGCATACTCTAAACACACAAAGACGGAGGAGACACTGGTATACAAGATTTCAATCGATCCTCCTCCAGCAGCCCGTTTAAACTGTGTAAACATTGTCTTGACAAAACTCAAATAAGACCTCTGTGTTTTCATTAGGTGCTATTACACAGAACTTGAAAATCGACCAGCGGAGTCCCTTTTTCCAAAGCGAGAGATCCACATTTTTCCACCAAAGCCAATCGGGTCCGAGTGTGTGAAGTCAATCAAAGTTAGTTAGAGGTAATTACGCTATGAGACAAAGTGACGTTTATATCAAGAGAGAGTGCCCCATTAATTTTAGTTACACAACGAGGAAACTTGTGCTTCCTGGTTGAAGTCAGGAAATGGTGCAAAACCGCTGGCCTAATTAAACTGTGCAGGAACTGCAGAATATAACAATGTGTTGATACAGACTGGACTACAATTGGATCTCCTTCATTTCAAGTGACCTATTGTGTGTTTATTAAAATGCAACATGTGAGGTGATGTGTTTTGTTATTTGCCAAGTGAATACTGTACAAATAATTGCTTCCACGTCACTTGATATAACAAACTACGAAACCATATCCTCTTAAGCTTCATGGGAAGTGATGTCCGTCAAATGTGCCACATGTAGGGGTGGAGTATTTATATATTTATACAGTATGCTGTTTTCACGGAATACTACCCTTGTGTATCCTTGCTCATGGCTATAACACTTTTGGGGCTGCAAAATCACTCCAAACGTTGATGGTATCATGTGGCTAAAAGCTCTAGAAAAAGCTAATAAGTGGTTCTTGAGTTGGAATTATTTTAGCAAACTTCCATTTCCCAGATCAAGAGTGAACTTTCACGCTCAACTATCCATGACAACTGAGCCAACTCCACCAACTGATGACAAACGAATGATCCAACTGAAAGCTCTGGAGAAAGCTGGTAAGTGGATTTTGAGTCGGTATTGTTTGTCAAACTGCAGAAAACTTTGCTACAACTTTTACCAGCATTTACATTATTGTCGCAATCATATGTTGCACAAAAAAATCATCAGATGTGCTGCATTATGAACAGTTGAAATTATATATTCTATTCATCTATGTGATATCATGTTCTGCAATGCTTCCTGATATCTAAACTGCGGGCTAAAATACTAAAACATGTCGTCTCGTGTGATAAACCTGGACATGCCATTTTATCCCCTCCTGGGTAAGGCCAGATTAAATCTGATTGAGTCCAGCGGTGTCATAATGGCTAAACAACACCCATGTTCCAGCTTGGCTTTTCAAAGGGACAGGTGATGCTGTGGGGCTATTAAACCAATAGAGACCAAGCTTCAGCCACTTGATCCTCGTTATTAGCTTTGCTCTGGTGAGCGTTTCTATGCCAACCACTAATTAAACACCAGTGTAGTAGCTTTTCTCAATGGTAGCCCCAAGCACCAACAGTTTATTGCAACAAACTATATTTTTATTGTTTGCATCAACACACTCTCTGTTGAGCCTGTATACTATCAAGTAGTTAAAAATGACAGTGAGCTATAAAACATTAGCAGCGGCATTCTTTACTTACAGCATCCGGTTACCTAAAATATGAGGGCCGGCAGTACAAAATACATTCTAAAAATTGCTCCTGTAAAAGGGGAGCATCTGCCCTACGTTAGTATCCTGGAACAAGACGCTGAAACTCTGCCAGCTCCCAGCATGCCCAGTGTAGCAGAGAATTTATGAACAATTAACAATCTCACTAGTGTATAATTATTAAAAATTACAACAACCAAAAATTAAATACTAAGTTAACACGTTAAGAAATCATGTCACTTTTGAGCAATATTTTGCTGAAACTAAAAGGCCTAGATAATCTCTTCTTTAATCAGTAAGTGCAGTGTAACACAGACACACATAATTATAACAGTAACAGGTCTAAATGAATACAGTATGTCCTATTGAATCTCCCTAATCAAGTGGAAAAATTAATCTGTTTCATGCTCAGTTGACATCAAAGTGGTCTTCAGAACAAAGCAAACAGCTGGCCTGCCCTCGGTCTTTACTTTGCATGCTTTTGATCAATACCCAGCTAATGAGAACAGCCTCCTGAGCCAGTAATGAGGGATTTAGATTCATGTATTGTACTACATTTAATACACGATTGCCTTTAGACGGCATAAAATCCTGCAATCAATACTGAGTAAGACAATGGTACAGTGTGATGTGCTGTCTTGTTCAGCAACCGTGTACACTTTTCAACCACTGAACTGGACACCAGCCTGCTGTCTCCGTCTTTAAGACCTTGGAGAGTCTCATCATGAAGCAGAGGTTAGACTCCAACATGTTTGCAAGGATAATACTAGAAAGCAGCAGACACCCTGTTTATTCCAAAAAGTGTGCTGCCCTCTGGTGGAAATGCAGTAAGGAAAAAAAAAAGGAAAATGAAGCATAATCACCTTTGTAAGTTAGAATGTCCCTAACAAAGCCGATCTGACAACTGTGGTATCTGATAATGAATAAAATTATTATTTCATGATCAAGTATAGAGCAGAGGTGAATGGTTGACTAAGAGTATAGTGGATTAAGAGCAAACTGATGGCAACATTTCTGTTTGCAAGTAATGTTTTTAAAGCAAAACGGCCAGAAACTACCCGTTTCCAGCCTCTAAATTTTGAGGATCTGCTGTTTTTATTATCTTGTTTATCATTTTAGACTGTTTATCTGAAAAAACAAGTCATTTTTAATACATAAATATTCTTGATCTTAAGAGAAGAATGAGACATTTTATGGACCAGATGATTAATCAACTAATCTAGAAAGTAATCTGCAGATTGACTGATAAAAAAATAATAATTCTTGCAACAATAGATTAATCACTCGACTACTACAAAATTAATGTACTGATCCTTTAAGCCAACTTATGTTGGAAAAAAGTCCCAAAAATGGGCACTCACAATTTCCAAGAGCACTAGATGAAAAAATGAATTTTCCAGTTTGTCTGACAAACAGAAAATATCCACAAAATATTCAACTAAAAAGACATTTTAAAAAATGACCAAAAGAATGTAACTGTAACTTCTTAGTCTACTAATTGTCTCAGGGTGTTGCTCTAATCACAAAAGGATAACAAGAGTAAACAGTCAGCCCTTTAGTATCACAAAAATGTTATGATGAAACTTCTTACACACACAAACACAGACAGCCCGTAAGAATGCAGATCAAAGAGCAACAGGAAGTTGAACATGAAGTACACTTTCTATGCCAAGAATTTCTAATTTGTCATGAAACAAACCTTGACTCAGGCGTCAGCAGTCATGCTTGTTCACATACCAAAAATATTCTGCAATCCATTAAGTCCATCTGCAGCATAAAATATTCTCTTTTCCACTAGATGGCGCCAACGGCTCACTTTCTATATTGTTAATACGCACATCAGCTCTTCCCCTTTGTCACAGCTTTATCTATTACATTTTCATATCACAAGAGAGACAGCATCGTAAAGGTCAAGTTGATCAATTTAGATCAAGGAGTACAATATATCTGCTCTTGTGTTTAAGATTACTCCGTGAGGATCAGAAGCCCTGCTGTGACGTTGCTTTTGGTGAGGCATTTTAATGCTGTTAACAAAAACAAAGAAAGCAATTAAAACTTAAACTGAACAGCATCCTGTGAGCTTAA
The DNA here is from genome assembly GCF_900880675.1 of Sparus aurata. NCBI lineage: Eukaryota > Metazoa > Chordata > Actinopteri > Spariformes > Sparidae > Sparus > Sparus aurata. The sequence goes on from NC_044206.1 coordinate 15,154,503, forward strand.
GGGTTTAATTTTGGCTAAATCCCTTCCAGTTGACCTCTCAAATTATGAGTCAAAGCGCAAGGAAGGGGAGGTGGCGGGCTATTTTTGCATCGATTGTGTTATTCTTCGAGTGCAACAATAACAGCATCACTCATAAGAGCTATATTTAATCTGGGAATATTGTTGTTAATTCTGATCCAGACGATCTTTTTCTAAATCAAACCCAGAAGTGTTCGTGGTGTTAATGGGTTTTCTTCATTATTAAAATCCGATTACATGACTGGAGGAGCTCTGAAACTGTGTGACACATGTTGCAGGCATGTATTCGGAGTGCTGTGAGCAGAGATGAAATGTCACATGAGGGTGATGAAACTGGGAGAGGTCAAAAGAACAGAAAGTTAGTCAGCATGACAGGAAGTTCGTATGATTCTGATTGTTTACATATGGTCCGAAAAGAAAAAAAGAAAGTTTATGTTTTGTATTTTAGCTGAAATTCAACAAAATGCCATTAGATAAAGCATTTCTGAATATGCATCACCCAAAAGTGACTTTTAAAAGCAATGTAATATTGATCAGGAGTGTGTGTAAATCCATACTGCATTCACCTCAGGAGGTTAAATTCTCGTTTCTCCACTGTTTGTTTTTTTTATGTGTCGGGTCTTGACCCACAGTTTAACAACCCCAGCCCTGGACCTCTGTAGGGACACTTTACCAGTTTCTGGAGCAGTTACATTTTCCCACAATATCACAGAGATACGAGAAGCCTGAGCAAACATACACACGCACATTTTAACCCCACGAAGCAAAAAAAAACACCCACATGCAGTTCTGACACCCTCCTGTCACCCCACGGAAACAAACGATGAAATGGGTTTCAATAAAAAGTGCGCCAGCCACGCACGCTCCTCTGAAACAGATCCGAGCAGAATCATAAACAGCGATGGAGCTGAGGATGGAGCGTCACCATGCTTGAAGAGCAGAGAGGTCACATTTTTCATGATACCATCATTGTGAAAAACAGTACACCTTACAAAGGCATGTTAGATATCTACCGTCCTACCCCTTTTCTGTTGAAGCAGACATCTGTCTAAACAAGAGTGTGACACACACACACACACACACACACTAATCTCTGGCTAAACTGTAACACCCAGCTGGGTGAGAGAGTGGTCTGCTCGGCAAATTCCTTTTGTAGTGGCACAACACACAGGGAGAGAACATAAGGGTGGTAGACACAAGGTTAAATGAGTGTGACATACATGGTGGGTTAGCATGTATGAGGATGAGGGTGTGTGAGAGAGAGAGAGAGAGAGAGAGAGAGAGAGAGAGAGAGAGAGAGAGAGAGAGAGAGAGAGAGAGAGAGAGAGAGAGAGAGAGAGAGAGAGTGTGTGTGAGTGTGTAGGGTTGGGGGATTGATAGCAATTTTTCCAAATCATAATCTAGGTTGGAAATCTGAATCCTTTCAGTTTCCTTACAGAATATTTTAGCTGAGTTTGATATAGAAATTATATATTTGTTTTTTAGCTGAATGACTTTGCACAAAATGTGTTCGTTCAGTGCTATTCTGCCAGGCATTTTACCATCCTGGAACACAATTAAAGATGGAACCAGTTACCTGAAAATATCACTTAAACTGGTAATAGACAGCTTTCTTGCCAACTTCTCATTATGCAGTAAATGTCCATTGCACAATGCAATTGGAGTTAAAAGAGTCCAATACTGCCTTATGGGTGTCTGTGGGAGACAAATGAATGGAGTGAATGTAGCTGTCTGACCTATTTATGCTGCAGGGCTATGGGGTATGGAGGACCAAACCTGACATAAGTATAAATAAATAAATAAATAAATAAATAAATAAATGCATAAATAAATACATAAATAAATAAATAAATGCTGAAATAAATGTATAACTAAATAAGTGCATAAATAAATACATGCATAAATAAATGAATAAATAAATAAATGCTGAAATAAATGTATAAATAAATAAATAAAAGTATAAATAAAAGAATAAATGCTTTTTATTTATTTATACATTTCTGTTCACCTACATTTATTTATTTCTGTATTTCTGTTCACCTACATTTATTTATTTCTGTATTTCTGTGTCCATATGTAAATGAGGAGGTAGGAGGTCCTAACCTCAGTCAAGAGCATGATTGGTCAAATCAGAGAGCCAGACAAAAGCAAACGATTCCTGATCTCAAGCCTCCCTCTCTGTAACGTTGTAAACAGCTCCAGTTAGCTTAATGGCCTCGACCAGTGTGACAGGTTAACTGGCGTTCATTTTAACTTGCGAGGGTCCCAGATGTGCTGGTGGTGTGGTTTGAGAATCCTGTCTGCTAACCAGGAAAAACATTCTGCTCATCGCTCCAAGTCATGTATATGTGTATTCGTTTTGACGTGGCTTGAACACTTCTATCCACACGGAGAAGCCGGGGCTGCGACTTGCAAACCACTGCTAGATGAGCGCTACAGAGCACAAATCGTCCAAAAGTGCATGTTGTCGGTCTCATATCTTTGTCTTGAATCTCTGTACTCTTAAACAACTCATGTGTGGAACAGTATCAAGCATTTGTTCACGCCGAGCGGCTCGAGAGCGGCGTGGACACCGCTGTTAGCAGTTAGCTGCTAGTTAGCTTTTAGCTGCTCGCTGTAGCGCTAAGAGCGTAGCGTCCAGGTTAACTGTTGACACATGTTACCACCGAGAGTGAGATACATGTCTGGGCTTTCCTATGAACCATTGTCGCTACTGGTGTTTGTATCACAGGTTGATCTGGACGTCTCACGATTTGCCACAGCTGATTGACCTGACGCTGAGCTCGGGCTGGATGTCAACTTACTCTGCAGACTGTTTGACCAGCAGGCTGTATGACAGTGTACAGTTTTCACAATGACTTAGCTTCAGCTTAATAACGATGTATGCGGCTCGGAACGATGGCTTTAAGCGACCATTTGAACAGTGCGGAATGAAAAATACCCGATGGTAACCTGTGTCACAAGGTAGCCTGGACGCTGCGCTACAGCGAGCAGCTAACATAAGAGCTAACAGGGGTCTCCACTCCGCTCTCGAGCCGCTCGGCGTGAACAAATGCCTCAGCCTGTTTCACCCATGAGTTATTTGAGAGTACAGACATTCACGACAAAGATATGAGACCGACAACATGCACTTTTGGACGATTTGTGCTCTGTAGCGCTCGTCTAGATACACCTACATAGGTTGGAATGACTTGGAGCGATGAGCAGAATGTTTTGGAGCGATGGAGCGATGAGCAGAATGTTTTTCCTGGCTAGCGGACATGGCTGAGGATCCCTCTCTCTCCAGACGGGATTCTCAAACCACACCACCAGCACACCTGGGACCCTCGCAAGTTAAAATGAACGCCAGTCAAATTCATAACTATACCATAGCTACATGAACAAATGTCAACAACTGCAGCTAACAGTTAGCTGAGCGGGCTTGCTGGTAGCCAGCAACATCAGCGCTGCTAGTAAGGCAGAAGTAGTAGACCCTCATCGAGCACACTCCTGTAACCAATCATGCTCTTGACTGAGGTTAGGACCTCCTACCTCCTCATTTACATATGGACACAGAAATACAGAAATAAATATATGTAGGTGAACAGAAATACAGAAATACAGAAATAAATAAATGTAGGTGAACAGAAATACATAAATAAATAAATGTAGGTGAACAGAAATGTATAAATAAATAAAAAGCATTTATTCTTTTATTTATACTTTTATTTATTTATTTATACATTTATTTCAGCATTTATTTATTTTTTCATTTATTTATGCATGTATTTATTTATGCATTTATTTATTTATACATTTATTTCAGCATTTATTTATTTATTTATGTATTTATTTATGCATTTATGCATTTATTTATTTATTTATTTATGCATTTATGCATTTATTTATTTATTTATTTATTTATTTATACTTATGTCAGGTTTGGTCCTCCATAATGGGGAAGAAGTGTGGGAAGGTTTTGTTTGTGGTTTGTTTGTTTTTCTTTCCTCCCTTGGTTTGAATGTTGTTTCTGTTGATTGCTGTTTTTTTGTCCTATATTTGCTATTATTACATTCACGTTTTCCAGTTATGACTAAATAAAACAATTGATCACAAAAAAAAAATGGCCATCAAACATCTTCGGTGGCAAATAAGAACTTTCCTTACACTGGTAAATCCTGTACGTTCACAATGATGAAATAAAGTGGACTGTGGACCGACATATCCTGATGTTGCTCAACCTGCAAAAACATACATGCTGTGCTCGGCTGGTTTTCAAAGCCCACCTTCATCATCATACAGCAAGTGGCTGGTTGAATGACATTTGGTGTGTGTGCACTAAAAAAAACACTCATTATGTACGAGATCTCTCATTATATTATATTTAACGTCCAGCTCTATAACATCATTTGTTAACTTCTAATAACTGCATTTGTAATTGTAATTTCATCCACTCCAACCTAATCAGTTTAGCGGTGTTTAGCACTGTGTTAGTGTTCTTATTACCAATAACCTTGGCCAGTGACTCAAAGATCTATTCAATAATATTGGAACGAGAGGGAACAGAAGCCTGTTGTCCATGCGTGCAGTACAGTATGTGTTTGCATGGCTATCTCTCCTTGCAAATATTACGCTCTCTGTCTTATGACCCTTACAGAGAAGCAATTACCTGCAAAGCCAATCAATGCAATTAAGCAACGCAATATCTTGGGAGCCGGATATTTGCAGGGCATGTTATCTTAAATGGCTGCCTTTGAAACAGGCACTAATTGGGAGACAAGATTTGAATGTGTTTGCAGACGTTATTACCTGCGCTCATACATAACTGGTCTTAAATCCTATTTACCCTTTTTTACAGGCAAGGATATTTAACTAGCAAAGTGCAAGAGGGAACATAGCATTCAGCAGCACAAACAAGAATTAGTTTGAGAACAGCTTCTCGACTATGTCACAGGCTGCATTTTAATCTTATTGTCTGGAACAGCCTAGTTAATATGGGCGGAACAGAAATAACCTGGTGCCAAAGCTGGACACAGCAAGCACCACAAGTCATAAAGATATAGGTCACTGCCATATGGAGGGTTATCAAGTTTGTTCTACAAAATAAATTGTCCTGTTTTCAATCATTCTTTGTTTATTCACACAGACTGGGTTTGGAACAAAATTTGATTTTGAAAGGCATTACAATTCTCTTACTTTCAGTTGCTGGTACTCCCCTTTAATCAACTGCAACCACTGAGTGAAGAGGCAATCTGAGTTAGCTTAGTTTTACTAAATAGCATTTTACACACCAACTTCTTCAGTACTCACACTGTTGATTACTATCTTTGCCACTTAAACATGGAAAGCAATCTACAATTGTACCTTTAAGCTGAAAGCACAAAATTAAAGAGTAGAGATATTTTGCCATTTTAATATATGTTGTGTAGTTTGTCATAGCGTCATGTAAACTTACACATAATAATAACAAGAATAATAATGATGAGGATAATAATATATAGGAGAAAAAGAGCTCTGGTATTAGGTAAAGTATCTGTATCTGCAGATAATCAAATCGGAGCTGAAAAATAATATGGCACAAAGACAATACGTCCAAAATGCAACTCTGTGTATATGAAAAACGACAGAAATTAACTAAAGCTCCCAAGAAGCATTTCAGTAAGGGACATTTATGATTCTGACTCATCCAGCACAGATCTCCCTAGATTTCAGCGTGCAATGTTTTGGCATTAAATCCATTCAAGACAAGACACAGGAAAACAGGAAAGCACACAGCGTCCCTAGAGGGAACAAAGTATTCCTGTCCCCAAAGACTATTTGCATCCTTGCTTATGGGAAGACGATCTATTTACGAGCATCCATCTCTCAGCCCCGCTCCCACTCAGCCCAATCTGCTCGGGAAAAAAGTTTAAGTGTTTATGTACACGTCCCTACCTGCTTGTGTTTGTGTGTGTGCGTGTGCATGTAAGGATGTGCACAGTCACTGACCACTTAGCCTGACAACACCCTGAGATAAATGAAAGCACTCAGCAGGGCTCTAATTGGTAGGCTACACAAAGGCAAATAATAAAATGCTTCTGGTAACAAAGACTGTTTGATCCCTTTACACCAGGTGTGTGTTTGAGTGTTTCATCTTTAAACCGTGCACAAAGTAATGAAACGCTTCTTTTGTGTTCAACTTCCCTGACTACAATAAAAGTTGTAGGCACATTGATCATTAAGAATTTATTCTACAAATAACAAATACAATCTCAACAAAGAGGAAAGCAGAACATGCTTTTTGGGGAGTTATTGTTACTATTAAGGTGCAAAAACACAGTATACTGGGTTGGATATGATAAAATGCGCTCCCTTTGGTTGCATGCACTGTGTCCTTCAAAACAATTTACCAAATTTGTCTAGAAAGAGAAATACTGTAACAACATTTAAAAACGCTTTATAGCAACCGTGGTTTTCTCTGGATAATGCTTATGAGGGAAGTCTTTTCCCCCCCTCCGATTTATAGCCTAATATTTTCCATCATGTCCTTTTTCCACTATCAACGACAGTAAAGACCTGTATAAAACACAAGTTCATTGCTTTGTCTTGGTCTAAATGTTCTTTTACTTTCCCCTCTCTCAAATAGTCCATGCCTGATTACCCCTACCACCACCACCTTGATTCTCACTTTTCCTCCACAGTAGATTTTCTCCATTTTTCCACTGTTAAAATCTTATTTTCTCCCTCTTTCTCCCCTGGATGTCTCACCCCTCCTCTCCCTCTCTCTCTCACTGTTACCCTGCACCAGTCCCTCCATCATATAATCCTGTGTTCTTTGGCTCGCTTCATTAGTTGTAGCAATAAACACACTGGGCCACAGGATACCTCCAGAAAACTCCTCAACATGATTACTGCAGTGTCAGGGTTACATGCCACATATAGGGGGGCCTGTGTACTATAAAGTTTGTGTGTGTGTGTGTGTGTGTGTGTGTGTGTGTGTGTGTGTGTGTGTGTGTGTGTGTGTGTGTGTGTGTGTGTGTAAAAGACAGAGGGGAGTAGAGACAGAGAAAGATGGTGTTAGAGACTTTTTCTGTCTGTATGCTTTTTTAGTGTGGTGGTGCAACCACCCAGGAAATAAAGAAAGGTGGCCATCTCCCAGTATGAATGCATGCCTTCATACAGGCATACTAAATGCAAATGATGTGATCATTTACAATGTTTGTGCGCTGAATACTGCCTACATGTTCTTACATAACATCTAAATGGAAAGAAAACATGGTTAAATTCTTTAGTTAAAACACTATAGACGATTTTGACTCACCAGTCTTATATCTTCTTGTTACTTTATTGTTAAACAGAGGGAAGTTAAAAAGAATATGTTTCTTCATGACTGCACAATTTAGACAGCATGACTCCCTTTTGTTTGCAACAGGAAGTGGTCCGACTTTTTTTCATAGTTTTTATGACCCTGATGACAACTCTGCTTCAACTCTACTTATTCATTGCTGCCCAGTGCTCTCAGACTTTCTCTGGTGACCTCTTACGGGAGTACCTCAGATGGTGTTTTGACAAGAGAAGTGCTGGCAGCTCCCCCGTTTTCAATAGGCTCATTATTAAAGCAGCTCTGCCCGGGCTTAACTCAGACCGTATTTCTACGACCACAAAGGACTCATAAAAACACTTTGGCACAGTCAGGAACCACACTTTAGTATGCACATGAGGGTGTATAGATTGTGTGTGTTTGTATGGCGTGAGTGTAAAAGCCCTCGTCCACATGTAAGAAACTTTAGACAGCCCCTGGCTCTGTTGTGGCCATGTATGATCTCATAAAACACAAATTCATATCCATGCATATATTATGTGCAAATTTACAGTACATAGGAAAACTATGCATGTGTCAGAATCCCATCATAAAAACATCAGGCAATAAAAAATGCACAGTCAAGCGCAAACAAAGACGCTCTTCCTCTCTAAATACCCATAGGGACTGGACTTGAATTAAAATTTGTTTGGTTTTTTTTGTTTGGTTTTTTTAAAGATCTTAGCTCTTACTCTTCTTTTTATGTAAACTATTGAGATGAAATACAATGTTGTTACTATAATCACGGTAGTTCTTTTCTGCGGACAACTTTAGTGCGTTTCTTTCCATCGTGCCATTGTTATTTCCTTTTCTTAGCCTTAACATAGCTAACTAACTGGCTAATTTTGTTTCAAGCCTCAGCTAAGGAGAAAATACCCAGTTAAACCCAGCACAGGGATGTACGTCGGTGGTTATGCAAGGCAGTTTTCTTTACGGTGTGGGATCGGTGGGTCAGGTCAGTGCGACCCCAACAACACCATCGGCCATCCATATATCTAACTGTGGACATCATGATATGCCAAAAAGGACTCGTAAAAACACTTTGGCAAAGTCAGGAACCACACTGCAGTATGCAAATAAGTATGTTTAGTTTGTAGGGGTGTAACAATACACAGGGTTCTCCCCAGATATTTTTAGTGTAGCGGCGCGGGGGGGTGGGGGGGGTGCGAACGCTCGTCAACGTCAGTCCCGGGGGGGGGTTGGGGGAGACGGACGGACAGACGGTCATCAACTCCGTCAGCCGGGGGACGGACGGACGCTCATCGCTGTCAGCCGGGAGCTCCTAGCCGCCAACCGGGGGACGGACGGACGCTCGTCACCGTCACGCGCGGAGTATAGCGGCGCTGACCTAGTGGTATAGCGGCGCAGCGCCGTTGTTCCACCGTCTGGGGAGAACCCTGATACATGTATTTGTATTGAACCCTTTTGGTACAGGACGTTCGGTTGCGCACAGGCCTGTGCACGGGTGAGTTCCCTGAACGGAAGTTGCGTGTGTTTATTTTCCGCCTGCAGCTACACATGCAGCCTGTTAATGTCATGGCCAACGCTAGCGAGAAAACAGGGCTTGAAGACCCTCCCTTGTCGCTAAAGTCTCCTGCTTGGTAACACTTCGGCTTCCTGGTTTAATATTGCAACGTAGAAAGACATGTTTCCGGTGTGACAATTTAAACTGGTGTTCATTTTACCGGTGAAGTTCCCAGGTGTGCTGGAAGTGTGGTTTGAGAATCCCGTCTCGAGAGGGGTCCTCGGCTAACCAGGAAAAACACCCTGCTCATCGATCCAAGTCATGTATATGTATATTCATTTTGACGTGGCTTGAACACTACTATTCCACATGGAGATGCCGAGGTCTGCGAACTGCAAACCACTGTTAGACGAGCGCTACAGAGCACACAGTGACAGTGTAGGTGACTGTGATGACGCCTGTCCAAAAAAACGCTACTGTCAATAAATCGTCCAAAAATGCATATTTTTGTCCTTATATCTTCGTAGTGAAAGCCTGTACTCACAAATAACTCATGGGTGGAGTCAATGTGGACAAGTTAATATTTCTGTCGAAAATATATGAAGGTTGAGTAAAACTGAACAGGGCTAAATGCTGGAACTGTTAGTGCTGCACTTTACTTGTGGAAAAGTTTTGTTAAAAGCCTGAAACAAGCTGTGAGGAATATATTTTGTTTGAGAATATTTTACTCATTGGAAAGCTTGTTTTATAATTTTATCATTTCATTTTGTTTTTTTTAGTTTAGTTTAGTTTATTAGTTTATTATATCGAAGACAATCCCAATTAATTTACTGCATCAACAACAGTAAAAAGGGGCAGCTTTAGCCAACATGGCTAATATCCTGCTGTATTCCCCGGCCAGATGACAATAGGCACCCTAAAAAACAAAACAAAAAAAACAAAAACAATATATTACAGCACACTGATTAAAAAGAGAGCATTAGGACAGCTAGGATACAAGATAAATCAATAATGATGATAAGATAAGATAAGATAAGATAAGAAAGGATAAGATAAGATAAGATAAGATAAGATAAGAGAAAACAGTGAAACATCAGTACAATCATGCAAAGACAACCCATAATCAAAGCATACAGAAACAGCACAAAATATAAGCACACATCAGCACATACAATCACATTCAGGAGTGCAGACAGACATCACACACTGTAGACAGGCAGCATCCATGACGCAGATAACACTCAGCCATATGTTAGTGTGTGCAGGTGTAACTGTCGACTAGCCATGTTTTTAACTTGGCTGTAAAAGTGGAGTATGTATGTGTATCTTTGATATGGGTGGGAAGTGAGTTCCAATTATGTATTGCCTTAACAGAGAATGATAACTGGCCAAATGTACTTTTCTTTTGTGGGATTGATAAGTCACCACGTGTGGTGCTTCTAGTGATCTGAACAGTGCTGCGTTGGTTTATGAGTGAGTTCAGTGGAGGGGGAACTATTGTTTATTGGAGAATGTATTAATTTATTACCAGGCAGCACTTTACAACAGTATTCTATTTTTTTATTTTATTTTCATATTTTGTATGTTGTACGTTTTGTACCGTGACCTCAAAACCGAGGTACGTATCAAACCGTGATTTTTGATCGTTACACCACTAATAGATTGTGTGCGTTTGGTTTGGGTGAGTGTAAAAGCCCTTGTCCACATGTAAGAAACTTTAGACAGCCCCTGGCTGTGTTGTGGCAATGTATGATCTCATAAAACACAAATTCATTTCCATGCATATATTATGTGCACATTTATAGTACACAGGAAAACTGCACATAAAGAGTCCTGTCATAAAAACATCTGGCAATAACAAATGCACAGTCAAGCGCAAACAAAGACACTCTTCCTCTTTAAAAACCCATGGGGACCGGACCGGAATTAAAATTAGTTAATTCTAGTTAATTAATTCTTTTTTTTTTTTTTTTTTACAGTTCTAAGCTCTAAGGTGAAACTATTAAGGTGGAATACAAAGTTGTTATTATAATCACGGTAGTTCTTTTGTGTGGACCAATTTTAGTGTGTGTCGTGCCGTTGTTATTTCCTTTTCTTAGCCTCATCAACATATCCTCATCTAAGCCTCATTAGTGGTTGTGCGAGAAGGTTTTCTCGGCAGGGTGGGATCGGTGGGTCAGGTCAGTGCAACCCCCCAACAACAATGCCATCGCCCATCAATATATTTAACTGTGGACATCGTGACATGCCAATTGAGTAAACATCCGCCAGCCCTAGTAAACAGAGCTACAGCTGCAAAAATGAATCGATTTGCCATTCAAAAGAAAATTAATTGGCAACTATTTTCATTATTGTTTAATGGTTTAAGTCATTTTCCAAAATAAAAAGTCAAAATTTGCTGGTTCCAGCTTCTTAAAAAAAATGATTTACTGCTTTTCTACAGTGCTACAATCATAAATGAAAAGAGGTTTTGTTTTGGACTGTTGGTCTGACAATAGAAGCAATCTTTGGACGCCACTTTGAGCATCATTATTTGAGCATAACATTTCCAAAAATTTTATAGACTACACAATTGACTAAATGACAATCAGAAAATAAGAATAGTTGCTACAGCCCTAATTACAACATGATGCAGTGCAGACCTCCAAACAACTGGTGTCTATTATCTATGATAAGCCAAAAGATACATAGTTTACTTTGCTACTACTATCACACAGCAGCAAAGTAAAATTTCAGCTTTAACATACAACAGACTTGCTCTTGTGTAATTCAGTGGTTTTCTATGTCCTCAAAGAAATAGGTTTGGGTTTCCATGTGTTTTGAGATTCTACAGGAAGAGGGGGAATACGATAACAAAAAACAACAAGACAGCATCCTGTGTGATGCTGAGGTCCTCACAGTCTCTCATAATGTTTGCACCTCCCACACTGAAAGACATGACTTACGGCAGACAAAATGCCTTCAACTGAAAGGCTTAATCACATCTGCCAATGTTGCTCAAGTCCAACAGTTCCTGTGAGAGGTTTCTTCTGTTTGTAGAAACACTCTCCTGCTTGGAAACTGGATAACAACACAGTAACGTCCAGCGTTTCTCTCTCTGTCAGTCTAACCCTTTCTCTTTTCCTCCATCTCCTCTGCCTCTCTCTGACTTTCTCACTCTGTCTTGCTCATTTAACATCTCTCCAATTTCCATGGCTGTAACTTTAATGCAGATGCCAACTCTGCTCAGTCCATTTACACACACACAGAAGGCTCAGTCATTCAGTCTGTCAGTAATATGGGGAGCAGGACTAACAGAGAATAAATCATTTTTCCGCAACAGGGGCCTTCCCTGAACAAAGAGCCTGTGTGCATGTGTTTCTTGGGATGTGTGTGTTGGTCTATTAACATACTCCTTGTACAAATTATTCATCTTTCATGCACAACAGGCATAACATTTCAACACAAACACATAGAAGCAAAAAGCCAAGAGCAATCCCTCTCTACTGAAAAAGAATCAATCAAGCCATAAATACTCTTGTGCCACTGCAGCTAGGAAAGGTATTGCACTTTTCCCTTTTTCTTGTGTCAAAGAAAAGAGTTAGAAAAGCAAAACCACGTATAACCCCGGTGCCTTATCATCTGTGGAAATTCCACGTCATGTTAGAGCGCTTAAAGAAAAAGCACATAATGTCTTGAGGCAAAAAGTCGGTGATGTAAGGCCATGAACACCATAAAGACTGAACAGTTCCCACTGCAACACATTTCCTGAACTTGTAAAAAAGGCAACTTAAAAAACAGTTGGCTTAGGATGATTGCGGTAAACATGTTTAACTGTGCTGATTAACACTGCAGATTTACAAAAAAAGGCTTTTTAGATGCACTGTTTCAGCTCTCCCTTAGCGAGAGCGTGTTAACAGTAGCCTGGGTGTGAAAGATAAACTATGCAAGAACTGAGAATTTCACTGCATTGCTGTCCTGATTCAGCTACTTTCAACAAATTTAACTGCAAACTGCTGTATTCACAATTTTTAACCTTTGATGTAGAGGATTTAGGGGCAGACAGAATATACTATTCAGAAATGTGTTTGATTATGTGAAACTAAGAATTGCTGTGTGTAAACTTTTATATCTACAGATGTTGCTCTGCCATGTTTCTACAGCAGCCCAGAATGTACAAACGAAACACCAGCTCTCAAGAGGGCTTTTGCATTTTTCACATTTGCATCTGCCATCATAAGAGAGGGTGTTCAGTGGATGAAAATCCGGAACTTCACCACTAGAAGCCTCTTAATCCAACACACTGGACCTTTAAGTCTTCTAACATCCATACACGGAGAGTCTGTGTATTCGTTTTCTTACCTGCTGTCTCTTAACTCCAACAAGTCGTAGCATCTCCCTGCGGACACTGAATTCTTCTCCTGCACCGCGCATTAAGATTGGCTGTATATCCTTCTTAGTCGGTCGCCATATCCTGCAATCAACAACCACCTCCCAAACCCCCTCTGAGATGCGTCCTGATGGCAGTGTCCTGACAATCGCTCTGGTTCCGGTACACACTGACTTGGTCACCTTATGGAAAGAGGAAAAGTGTCGAAGCATGTCACTGAAACTGCCGTGATTACAAAACGTATGTCTTGTTTTGTCCATAACCTCAAAATATTAGGTTCACATAACAACTAATCGGTGAATTGAGAAAATAATCAACAGATTAATCAACTGTGAAAAGAATCATTAGTTGCAGCCCCGTGTCTTTGTCTATAGTATTGAAGAAAACTATAAATGATGAACACTGTCAAGAGTGATGAAAGGAAACCAAATGATCTAACATGTTTAAAATATCAACTGAACATAAGTAATCTTGCATATAAATACCTTTTGATTGTTCTTGTAGAAGCGCCTCACCAGGACAGTGGAGCGCTCTTTACGGTTCCTAATAAACTCTGTGTCATCTATGAGACCTTCTCCATCGCCCTCTTCACTGCTACTGCCCCTGCTGCAGTCCCTGGTCACTCTTGAGGATGATCTCTCACTGTTCCTCTGGGTTGTTGTCATTGTTTCTAGAGATGCTCGTCGTAGGAATAGTTTCTCCAGGGAGGCTTTGTTGACCCTGGGCCTTCGGTTAAGCCTCTCTAAACTTGAGTAGCCGTCTTTGAGGTGTTGTCGGTGTATACGTCCATTTTGGTTATGATTCCGGTGGTTGGGACTCGGGGAACCACAGGGAGATGACGTCAAAGAGCTTGGTTCACTGGACGGACTGCACTGAGATGAGTGCAAAGGTGACGTCTTTAAGAGAAAAACATGGAAAATGAAAAATTGCATTAATGATGTTTCAGTATCTCTTGAACAGGGGAAAGCATTTGATTTACAGTCTAAACATAATGATGTTTTGTGTCTTTTGCTTAAATACAAGCATTTTAGAGCACAGAGAACAAATTACAGCCTCAGTGTGCCAGCATAATGGGTACAATTTGCCCCCGACTTCCTCCGTTATTACCTTGTGGAAAGCCAGCATGGACACAGGCAGGCTGCTGCGGCGGATGTGTCGCCGGTTGGGCCGAGAGGGGCTGGAGCTGAGGCAAGGACTGTAAACAGGGCTGGAGCTGGGGCTCGGACTAGATCTGGGGCTGTGGCAACAGTAGATGTTTGGACTGGTGTAAAGGCTAGACATGGTGCAGGAGCAGCTGGTGCTGCCAGTTCTGTTTCTGCCTGCATCCACACCCTCTCCTGAGGTGTCCAACTGGCAGGGAGATCCCACTGAAATTTTCCCAGGTATTGGAGCAACTGTGTTAGCTATTCCCTCAATCCTCTTGCCAGCCGACAGCTCTGGATAGAGTTTCTCTTTGGTGCTCAAGAGTTTTGAGCTGCAATCCAAACATTCATATTCCTCATGCAAAGTTGTCCCATTACCGCTGTCACTCGACAACTTCCTGTATAAGAGGAGGGATAGGTTGCTCCGCTGTTTTGAATGCCACAGTTGGTCAGGGCATCGCTGAACTTCTTGGCTGTTTATGGCATGTCTGGCTTCCCTGCTGGTTCTGCTCCCAGTAGATGGAGGAGGCGAAGCGTGCTGAGCCAGAACTGCAGCCCCGACCTGTGTCTGATTTTCTTCAGTAGCCATCGTGTCTCCCTTGGAGAGTCCTGCTTGATATGTTGTTCTGCTGCAGCTTACAAAATAATTGAGGACAATTAAGCAGACAAAATCTGCTATTTATTAGATATTTGAAGCATTTACTATTGTCTTATTCTGCATGACCAATGCACGACTCAGCCATTAATGAAGAGTTTCCCTCAATAACTTTCTTATTGATAGTAAGAAATCATTAACAATTATTATTTTAATACGTTAGGTCTTATGAGGTGGCTACCACAAGAAAAGCCATTCTCCCTAAACACAAAAATCTGATGTATTCTTATGTAACAAAACACAAAACTGCAAGTACTAACTATTTAGTGTTAATAGTGTCCAAATAAATTTAAGTTAAGTCTTTCTGGCTTAGAATACATCTCATGTCCTGAAGTGAGGTCTTGCTAACATGTGTGTTAGTGTCAAACTAATAGTGAATTAGTTAATAACCTAGCAGCCAAGAATATGGTCATAAGGTATTAATAAGTTCTTAATACTGACATAAAAAGTCAATATGCTACCAATGTGCATGCTTTTAATAAACTACTTAATAGCTTATATGTATACCTTAAAATAAAGCGTTACCGATCTTCAGAATTTGGGTCCTTTTTAATTTATCTAAAATTCAAATAAGACTTAAATGAAGCATCAGTCAAATACATTTATCTGAGACTCTTAGTTCCTGTCATTTGAGAAGGGCCGTCTTCTGTCTCAATTAGTGGCTCTATAGAAAGCAGCTGGAGGAAATGAAATTTGCAGAGGAAATGAAATTTGCAGACTTCAAAAGCCATACATTGTGTAAGGCGACAGCATTCCCATGTTTGTGACGGAGTAAATTTAGTCTTTCCTGAACGGAGCATTCAGAAATCTACTGTTTGAGCCTGAGGCATGTTGGAGCACCTGTTGATGAAAATACTTACTTAGACGATGAGAGAGATCCACTTCAGGTCATGCCACGCAACAGACCCAAGCTTCTTTTACAATTTCAGTGGGCCCTCATGGTCAAAGGCCTGTGCTGGGCAAAAAAATAACTTGAGCTTCCAGTGACCCCTTAAGTGACTAAGACAGCACGTCCATACAGAATGTGCTCTGTGTGTGTGTTGTGGAAACACAAGCTTGCGCAGCTGTACAAACCAGGAGATAGAGAACCCACGGTGGCTGCCCTGGAGGACTGAGGAATTTCCTTGATAGCACGGTCACAGTCGCAGCTTACAAGGCCATGTGTGTGCCTGTGGGCGCTAGCTCTGATTGGTCCTGACATGTATCTGTGGCGTAGTTATCCACTCGCAGGCCCTGAGAGAGACAAAGAGAAAACACAGACACCCAATCATTATTTACCGTGTTCGAATGAGTAACTTCCATGGCATCTTTAAGTCTCAGAAAAATACATTTGCAACTCTCATGCCTTGAAAGCATATTCAAAGAGGATGGGTTGAGACAAGAAGTTTAAGACTGAGTTACACAGATACAAAAAGAAACCGAAAGACACTTAAGAAACACAATTTACTAACTTGAAAGGATTTCAGTTTTCTTTCAGTTACTTCTGTGCTTTCTTCTTTCATCACACCAGCTTTCTTATCTGTAACTATTCAAATCAAATCACTGCACTCAGTCTGAGTCATTGTGAGCGGAACAACTGAAATAACAAATGCTGAATTTAAGCGGGAAGGAACAATTCTCATTTTGCACCCTTTAAAACTGCCAACTTTTGCCGGGCAATAAGAATAAAACTATAAACGGTACATTTATCCCCTTTTCCTGAGATGATGTATGAGGTAGGGCATGTGCTATTTGCTTTGGTAAAGTTTAATGCATGATGACTATCACCTCTCAGAGGCTGAATTAAATTCTTCAGTAATGTTGTGTCTTGGTTTAACTCCATGGGAAAACCTTAGACACATCTCCACCACACGACCACTATCAACGTACTTAATCATCAGTAAGTAAGTAAGTAAGTAAGTAAGTACCGATAAACATTAGCATTATATCATGTATGTAGATAATTCACACTAATCATCATAACCTTATATTTTCTGAAGAAAAAGAAAAACTATGTTGGAATGGTGCAATTCGACTGGTAGCTTGAAATGAGTTCAATGACAGATCCATCATATGATGCAACTGTTAAGAAAACTTAGGGCTTAGGGGTTAAGGCACTAACCATGAAATTAAGCAACTCTGATTCACATCTGACTGGGAACTTTAGTTGCATTCCATCACCCCTCTTCTTCCCCCTGGTTTCCTGTCATCTTTCCACAAACTACTAACAATTAAAGCATCAAAGCAAAGGCGGGAAGAAATCTTAAAGATTCCTGGAATAATTTTTCCTGTTATTAGGTGTGTGTATGAACATGCTATGAGGCTTTGAAGTAATAACTTTTAAAAACAACAAGAACTGCAAGCAGTTATGAACGGGGGCCAAGCCCCCCGTGCGACTCGGACCCCGCGCACCGCAGAGCCCACAGAAGTTGGCCCAAAGGATGATGGGCTCTGGGCAAAAGTGAAGACACAGGCCAACGTCTGAGCCGTGGTATTCGCTGTAATGGGAAGTGCACTGGAAGTGCAAAAGGCTGAATGTGTGCCGA
The DNA here is from genome assembly GCF_900880675.1 of Sparus aurata. Lineage (NCBI taxonomy): Eukaryota > Metazoa > Chordata > Actinopteri > Spariformes > Sparidae > Sparus > Sparus aurata. Next base: position 15,171,995 of record NC_044206.1, read on the forward strand.
TTTGGATTTGTTTTACTAAGCCACGCCCACATTGACCAGTAATGACCACCTTCAAGATATGGCCTCAGGGTTAGGGCCCTACATCATACCAACCAAATTTCGTAAAAGTCAGTGTAGCCATTCGAGAGATATAAAGTTCCCATCTTTTTGCACCCCCTAGAGGCCAAAATTCGCCAAATTCGGCTCATCCTCTCCCAGTGTCATGGCAACAAAGGAACTGAAATTTGGTGTTAACAGCAAGTAGTTTGACCGAGATATCAAACAGTTTACATGTTTATAGCTAGCTACAGAAATTTGTTCGTTAATAATTTGCGCATATTTTGACAATGCACAATTCTTTTGATAACTTTAGATCAGGTCCAGCTGAAGAGTGTACGTGGCAAGTTTCACGCAGATCGGAAAAAAATCCCAAAGAGGAGTTCGAAAAAGTAGGTTTTGCATATGTGCCGCTTTAGCAAAAGAAATGTGCAGCAGAAGTGGGCGTGTCCTATGTCAGAAAACCCAGCTCTATTCAGGGAACATATGGATATAAGGTTTGCAAATGTGGTATTTAAAATGTGAAAGTTACAGGCAAAAACGCGATTGCATCCATTATAGCGCCACCTATATTCCAATATGCACCAAATTTGGCACAGAGCCTCTGGATGACTTCAGGAATAATTGAGTTAAGTTTGATGTTGAAAGCATTTAGTTTGAACGAAATATGAAACAATATGTGTTTTTTAGCTAGCAAAAAAGATTGTTTGGTTATAACTAGCAGATTTTTTGGAGTGCCAAAATTCTTTTGATAACTTTTGAAAACCTGGGGATACAAGGTTTTTGAATGTGCGACCTACGGTGTGGGAGTTATAGGCAAAAACGTGTTTTCCTGATAGCGCCCCCTGCAGGCGAATATATGTAGTTTTTTGTGTCTGAGATATTCGCAGGAGTCTGGACCAACCCTCCAAATTGCACCGCCCTCCCTTGCTCGGTTTAGCCTGCAGCACCACTTTTAGCCCGAGAAAAATAAAAATAAAAATCTTTACAATTACAATAGGGTTCCTAGCACCGCTGGTCCTAGGAAACGCGTATGCTCGCTTGGCCCCCTAAATATTATACAGGCATTGCCACTCTACCTCTGACACAAGTAATCATTATGTAACAATTATGTAACCTTTTAACTTAGAAATCCTCAAAAAAACAAATTTAAATTTGGAGAAAATGTTTTCCTGTTTTCAATCTGATGTCCCCTGGATGCTCTGCCTCAACTCTCTGACCCTCTCACTTAGTCATGCAGGTAGCAGCTATCTCTGCTCAGATCATCAGGCAGTGCTGTTGATTACACTGCTAGGGCTGGACAATAAGTCAATATTATCTCACTGTCGTGAAATGAGACTATACATCTTCTTACATGTTGGATATTATATCCTTACATGGCATAAGTGTTGTACTTCCTGGTTTTAAAGCTCCATTACAGTAAAGTTTACGCAAAGTCCAAGTCCGAGTCATTTGATTTTGAGTATGTGCCAATACCGAGTCCTGATCCGACACTTCTATTATATATGAATAAAAAATGAAGAAGAGCAAAGAAACAGATCCAGGATGTCCCTTATTTTTTATCTTATTCACCTTATTTTATCATTTAACACTTATCATAGGTGTGATTGGCAAAGGACAAAAAATGTGTCTCTCTTTACATTTATTTTGTTGGCTTCAGCTAAGAAAGAAATAGTTCGCCCCACACGTCCAACCTCTTGAGCATTAGAGAGCTTTTTTAACATTATTTTCTTTATTAAAGATTTTTTATGGAAACAGAATCTGTTTCAGAAGTCAGTGGGCCACATGACATGGAAGCTATCATAAAAAAAAAAATTATTTCTGCATATCAATATTCATATAAAATAGAGGAAGCACTAAAATACAATAAAAAAACGGTGTGTCTCATTTCTCCAGTTTACTAATACAATCTGCTGCTGGATTGGAGTCACTGGGTCACATGACATAGAAGATATCGAAAACACTGCAATTATTTTGTATTAATATATTTATATTCAAGTAATTTAATGACAGCCCCTAAACCAATTTGCAGCGATTCAGCGGGAGGCTCTGGGAGGTGAGCTAACTGTCCTCCTGCTGCTGACACTAGGTGAACCTCAGTAAAGTCGCGGCTGGACCCGAGTGAATATCCACCAAATATACAACCTGAAACTAACTTCACCCCGGTTTGATGAGTTGCCTGTTGCAGCCTTTGTATAGTATGACAAGGATTTCAGTCACTCAACTTAAACGTGACTTGTAGAAATTATACAAATAGCAGTAATGACAATAATAATTAATTTCAATATAACTTAGGGTGTAGTGCTTTCACTGTGTGCAACTTACATACGCCATTCGCCCGTGATATTAAACCTACAAAAATCATGTCTTTTTTTGCGGCAGCGCTGAAAATCCAGCAGCAGAATGCATATAAGGGAAACACTTACACATCAGATAACCTTCCGCAACGATTGCAGGCTCTTTGGTGGGGCTCTGCTTTGAATGAAGTTCCGTCGTGACAAATGAATGGACTACTTGCAGAGTGACATGAAGACATGAATCAGAGGCACAAAAAACGTTGACAGCGGTGGCAGGTCATAATGTTTACCAATACCCGACCCGTGCCTTGCGCACACACATTTTTCCCATTTGTTTAGAAATATTATAGATCTGATAAAAAATAATGAGAATAAATATACATACATATATATATATATATCCGATCCCTGATCGGGATGTAACGTCCGATTCCGATCGAGTCTGAAACCACGTGATCTGCCCCGATTTCCGATTCGGGACATCCCTAGTTGTTACCCAGTCCTCGCATTTATGACTTGCTTTAAATGTGACTTCAAAATATTGGGATAAATATCGTGTATGACGATACTGAAAGACTTTTGATATTGTTCAGCAGTCTTGAAATACAAGACACTTTTCTGAAAGGATATACTCTTCAAAGAAGCCAATCATACAAACTATACAGAATACAGAATGCCAGCTGGAAAAGAGAAAAAGCAAAGCTGTCTGTGAAACTGAACCGTCTCTTTTCAATAGCTGTCTTTCATCACATACAGCTCTACAATGAGGGAAAAACCTGATTTACTTTCACTGTCTGTATCAATCCAGCACACTGGTAGACAAATAAATCATAGCTGGGCAGAGACTAGTCATGCGCCCTGCTTGCATGAAATACATCCATAACAGACACGCTCGCCCGCAACATGCAGGCATACTAATTGTGTGGTTCTGGTATCGTCACGGTGGCCAGAGATGAATAAATCCAAAAAACGAGTGCCCGAGACCTCATAATTAGAGTGACTACAGCCCTTAATTCCTGCCAAAATGCGTGGGCCACAGTCGGAATGTGGGTCCAACCAAGCGAGAGAGGACCAACTACATATTTAGTGTGTGTGTGTGTGTGTGTGTGTGTGTGTGTGTGTGTGTGTGTGTGTGTATGTGTGTGTCTGTCTATGGGAGAGGGAGAGAGAATTACAAATACACACACACCCACAGACACACACACACACACACACACATACATCAAGGTGTCTGTGCTGGAAGTCTGCAGCCTCTTTTCAAGGCTCTGTGCTACATTCACACAGACAGAACTACACCGAAAGGGATGAAACAGACAAGTGCTCCATTCAAAAAATCAGCTGTAGCCTTTCGAGCACACTGATGATTCATAGCTCAAAAACGATAGCCTTTGACGATGGGACTTTGAGAGTTAGATCTGCTTGATTTATGCTGTTTTTTTTCGATTTCAAAACATTTTTCCACACATCTACAATGGTGCAACTGGTGGTGAACCTAATGAATCCAGCTCTATACCACAGGCAATCACTGTTATTATACTGTAGCTGCAGAGATCATTTCGAAAGAATGAGGCACTCCAGTAGCAATAAATAGGAGACATGCCAAGATTCAGAATTGTCCAGATACTTATGAACGTCTAGTAAATACTAAATTTCTTTAGTAGGCCAGAGATTACATCAAGTATCTTTTATTCAAAATGGGCTTTAACAATCAATATAATGCAGCTAATAAAAACAAGGTAAACTATTTGATGGATAACATTTTCTAAAGGCACATCAAGACTACAAAATAAGGCTGGTGGGAACTAGAGACAGAATTTGACGCCTGTCATAAAACTTTGGGAAGTCAGGGAAGACAGGTTTGGTGGTCATTTTATGTGAATAATAAATACATTTAATGGCCCAATGAACTTTTAAAAATATTTTCTTTCCCCTGAATAGGATCAGTAACATTCATCTTATTAATTCAAATACAACTAATACCAAACGTAGGGCTGCCTAATGCTATCTTGATAGATATTATGGTTTGCAACGTGATCAATTAATTGAAAACTATATTATTTGTAAAAGTCACACATACAAATGTACTTCAGGGTTCTCCCCAGACGGTGGAACAGCGGCGCTGCGCCGCTCTACCGCTCGGTCAGCGCCGCTATACTCCGCGCGTGACAGTGTCGAGCGTCCGTCCGTCCGTCCGTCCGTCCGTCCGCCGTCCCCCGGTTGACGGCCTAGGAGCTCCTGGCTGACGGCGATGAGCGTCCGTCCGTCCCCCGGCTGACGGAGTTGATGACCGGCTGTCCGTACGTCCGTGTCTCCCCCCCCCCCCCCCCCCCCCCGGACTGACGTTGACGAGCGGTCCCGTCCCCCCCCCCGGACTGACATTGACGAGCGGTCGCGCAGCATTTTTTTGATCATTGGAATCAGTGGGTTTTTTTATTTATCTGATTAATTCTAACGTTCTCTCATCTGGCTCTGATGCAGCATGTAATCTGCAAAAAATATCATATGTATCAATACATCTATTTGGTGGATAAAAAGTACACTCCTTGCCTCCAAATGTAGTGGAGTGTAAGAATAGAAAATGTATACATTCAAGCAAAATACAAGAACCTCAAAATTGTATATAAGTACAGTACTTGAGTAAATGTACTAAGTGACACTCATTCACTGATTATAATGCTGTTTGTCATCAAAAATTGCACCATTTGCAATGTGAATATTGCACTGGGCAGTATTGCAATCCCAATATTTCTTTCGCAGCCTGAAACAAAGAAACACAAATATTAAAAAGACACATGAAACATGTAGAATGTTAGCACAGGAAACAATCTAACAACACATTCCAAGATAAATAGTGGATTTCAATTTTTCAGTTGCACAACACACCTCAGACTGAAGCAGCCACACATGGGAGCACCTTGCCTGTAGCCACATAACTGACTGAGACCAGGCACCTTGACAATGACCTACTGACATGCTGAAGATGTTTTCCTGTAAGACCTCAGATTACAATTTTCTGATTCCTCTGTTCATCTCAATGAGGACAGCCCATCCCGATCCCTAACCTAAAGAATCTCACCTGCATGTGTCACAGTCAAAGAACAGGTCCAACCAGATATATCAAAAGTACAACAACTTAAGTCACTACATTTGACACTGCACAGTATCACTCCCTACCTAAGCACCTGTGTTGTTACGGTTACTCCTCCTGGATATGAAACTTTAACCTTTTACTCATTTGATCATACTTTGAATCCTCATTTATTATTTCTCTTATATTCAAACTAAGAATAAATGAACATAATAATACTCTACATTTCTGTCAACCTGCATTTGCATGCCCATATTTCTAATTTCCAGAAACAACAAATCAAGTTTGGTGTGCAAGACTTGTTCAGGCACCAACCTGTCATTGAGCTCAGGTGTATTTATAAAAGAGAGATGAGCAAATGGAGCAGAGGCAAGTCATTACAATGGCTACTATTGGGAGGAGCAAGGCAAAACGAAAGTGCAGCATATGTAAACATGTAGCAGGCAAGACGCAATTAAAAACAAGGAAGACATACATTTTTTATTTGTAAACCATCTGTTCATCATCCGCTGCTTCAGGTGATGCTGTGTCTTTACAAATGTCAGCTGTTGCATTAAGGCTAATGTCATCTGAGGACACAAACTGACAACTGACACATGTTAGGGCATGAGCCTGTGAAATATATGGGTATGGGGCTTGGTAGTAGCATAACACTCTGATTACCCCGGGCGAGAAGTCACCCACTGTAGCTTTAAATCCTGAAGCCATGTGCCTGTGGGTATGATAGACAGCTGTGCTTGCCATCAAGCTAATTTAAAAACACTCTGAAATTAGCACCAGGATAGCATTTCCACACCGTGGTCGCTTAAAATGGAAGCATGTGGACTTAAAGGTTTCATATAAAAAGGTCCTACAGCTGTTCAGTTAGTGTTTATCTTCATGGCTGTATTTCATTCTCATGAGAAATTGCAGATGAAATGGCAATAAAAAAGACATCCACACAGCAGACCTCCTATAAGATTAGCATTTACAAATAAACTACCTATTTAAAAAATGGTTCCATCTCGGGGATGAATAAACCTAAAAAAAACAACCATGCAGACACACTAAACACAGTTCAAAGTAGCTCTTGTTATCAGCTGAACTGTGACCCTGTCCGGGAAAGCAAACGGCTCTTTTAGGCTAAATCTCAGCCTTGGGCTACAAACACAGACAGGCGCACGAACACACCCACACACAGGAAATCAGGTCACACAGAGTGAGAAGTGCAGTGACCAAGAAAACCCTCAATCACTTCTACTTCACTTGTTGTATTATATGTACAATATTGTCCAGCACAAGGCACATGACATACCATGCATAATTTCCTGGACAATATCTCAAATGGTATAAAATCAATGAATATTTTGATGACAATACTTACATTAATAGAAGCAACAAGCCTTATAAATACTCTTGTAAATCAAGAGCGCCATGTATTCCAGCTGATTCCGGATTCCGGATTACCATCTTGTTTTTAATGTCAACTGAGTGAAGCCGACAGAGAGAGTAAAAGAAACAGAGCGAATGAGACGAGAGAGAGACAAAGAGTGACATGAGGCATGGGCTTGCCCCTGTCAGTCTGCAAGTTCAGGAGCCAATCAGGGTGCGACTTTGAAGTTTGTGCATAATTCATTGACATAAATATTTCACCTTGACAGTCATCAGTCTGACAGCTACAACACATGACAGGGACTGCAGTGACACACAGCTATTTAATTTCTGGGAGTTTTTGTAAATGGCTTTGTGCAAAGCGATGAGTAATTCTTTATACCAAACTGGGTTCAATACATTGCCAAGAGCTAGATGAATTGATTGATACATTTCTATACGGTAAATATGAAGCCATAGAGAGCAGCTGGTTAGTTCAGCAGAAAAAAAGGCAGATAAAAGAGGGAATCAGCTAAGCTTTTCTTGTTCAAAGCTAACAAAGTCCCCCTGCCAGCACCTCTAAAACTCACCAATTAATATGTTAAATCTAATTATCTAGTTACCATTTTAAACTATCCTAAACAAGCTGGACTATTCAAATTAGCTTCATTTTTTTTTTTTTTTAAAGATGGGGCACAGATTTCGGATGCAAAGAATGGTTGAACACATTCGACTGTAAAAAGCTTGTCTATCTTGGAAAAAGACAAAGAAAGCTGTGCTATCAGCTGCCTGCATGACTCAGAAAATCTGATAAAACAAGAAGAGACAGTTGTCTGCCCATCTTGCTTTAAAAGAGAACTGTTTGGGACTTTTTTCAATAAGAGCCAACATTACCCGTTCTGCAGTAAAGTGTAACACATGTTGATGAAAGCAAAAGGGGATGATCTCAGCACTTCAGACAGTCCTGAAGAGACTGGATATAATCAAAATCAGATGGTTAACAACAGAACACTGTATATTTTATTGTGTGTGTTTTAGAGTGTGCGTCAGTGGCTCCCTCATTCATCTCAAAAGGTTATTTCCAAACTGTCATACACCAGTTTTAAAGATGATCTACACAATAATTTGTTTTAGAGCAAAACTCTTCAACTCTTCACTTCAGTTACAACATGAAATACTAATTTGGCTTTCACATACAGTGCATGTACACAGTATTGCAAAGTAACATTTCACTACAGCCATGTACTGTATCCAGGTCCATAACAGTGAAGTTTCCTTTTACATGTGAGCTTCAGTCAATATTAAGGTCATCTCACAGCCCTAAAATGAAAACATTAGAGCCTGACAGCTATGTCAGTTAGTTGTTTTTATCAACCGATACTGGCCTATCAAAGGTAGCATTGTCAAAAATACAGATTTTTCAAAACAATTTCAATTTCTGCTGTATGGATACACCTGTAGCAGCGGCGCTTTCTCTACCGTCCGACAGCAAGTTGATACACACCGCTGCAGCGTCTCCTCTCGATAACTCGAAGCGCTGTCACGCATTCGCTCTTTTTTGTTATGGTGTTGTAGCGCATTAAAGATGGCAAGTGCAGAGCCACCACAACCAGTTGTGGTTGACAAAGAAGTCAAAGCAGGCGTGTTGTTTGAAAATACTTTGCATCTGAGGCGATTGGACAAGAAAAGGAAAGGACTGAATCGTGCCTGTATGCAAACTACAGATAAGTGCTCACAAAAGGTGCGCATCAATAGAAGGACCAACACGCTAACTCTAATCTCTAAAGAAGACACAAGAGATTCCATTTCAGCATCACTGAAGCATTCAATACGACGGCCCAGTAAACTTAAGTTGATAAGTGTGTTGTTGCCATTTGTAATTCTCAAAGCGAAGCTAGTCCCAGCAGAGTTTCAGCTGAAAGGGAAATACTTTGGATGTGTAAGCTGGAAACCGTTAACATGTTAGCCAAAAGCTAAGAAAATGGATCAAGTCTCTAGGTGGTCATTACTGACTGATTGATTTTAAACTACATCTGACTGACACAGCTCCACAACAGGCCACAGTTGTTTAGAAATTGAGGCATACAACCAGTTTATTGAAATTATGGATTCAAAAAAAAAAATCCACTTGTGTGCAATAACCTTTTGTCTCATGATCAAAATCAAAATGAATAACATTTTGTTTTAATGAGTTTATGTCACAGGACTGGAACAGTTTGTGAACCCCCGTCCTAAATCATTGTGTTTATCCCCCCCAACAGGGGGGCCCTCACACTCACATAAAAGCCTTTTTCTAATGTTCATTCAGGAGGGATTATTTCACAACTCATCCAAACGATGACTCACACCCTGGTATGTGATTAGGTCAAACTTAACACGGAGCGCAGGAGAGTGAAGCCCAATCAGCGGGGTAGGGAGCAGCACTATGATAGCACTGGTTATAATCTTTGCATTTCTTTTAACTAACTTTAATACTGCACAGTGGATGAGCAAAATAAAGAGAGCGAGAGACGTGGAAAATGTGAAAGTGTAAAATGAGAGCTGGATTCAAAGTGAGCTGAATTGCCACTTATCCTCCTGAGCCTCCGAAATACGCTGCTAAATACTTCACACACTAAGATTCAGCATTGGATCTTTGGCATTCCAGCAGCATAATAAGCAGGTCAGGGAGAGAAGGAAGGAATCCCCTTTTCTGTTTAGTTGGGGCCACGGAGAAAAAAAGGCATGCCATGTGAGTACAATAGAGTGACGCTCCAACTGGTGTCACCCGACTGCAAAGAAATAGTCACGCTGTAAAAAACAGATTTCAACTGCATTATGTTTCCAGACCAAGACACTTTGGTGACGCCAAAAAGGTGACTATTACTAAAACTGTAAAGAATTCGCCAAGAGCGTACTTGATACGGAACACAGATTAGACTTTCATGCATAATTTAAAAAACTCCTTTCAGAGAGTGAGTCAAAACTAGCCTGAATGAGGAATGAGGGGGGAAAAAAACATACTGCACAAAGAATACACATGTTAGAGAATTCATGCAACTAAGCAGCAATGATACTTTACTTTTTCTGATGATGTCTTAAAAGCCAAAAACAGTGGTTAGATGTCATAGAGAAAAGTAGCATTGTGTCAGGTGAAAACAACAATAACTAGAATTTAGCCAATTTACGTATAATGTTTTTTTGGAGGTATCCATTCCACAGTGATGTCTGAAAGCTTAAAGATTAATGTGAGTCAGGTTGTACAATTTAAGGTAGATACTCAGTCTTGTGGTGTTCCAAGATCCAGAAACAGAAAATCCTGCACAGTTATTTGGTATAGTAACATACTCTTCATGCAAGGACCCCCCCCCCCTTTTAACACAGAGAAGAAAGGACACATCATATGACTACAATAGAATCACATTCCTTAAACTGGTCACAGTTAAAAAGAAAACTGATGAATGCTACCATGCAGTGCAAAGACATAGATAAAGGGAGAGCTCAGCACAGCTGGGAAGTAAAAACTAATCTTCATGTGCTTAAGAACATAAGGTTACAACTGATTACATCATGCACTGATTTTCGCGTGATTGTCCAAAGGACTGCCGTGTATCAGTGAGAAAACTGGACCGGACCCCTTCTATTTAAACACAACCCACTGAGTCAGAACCCCGCCAACGCTTGATCTGTATTCCAAAAAGTCAACCTCTAAGTTTTAAAGAAGCTTTAATTTTGAGACATGAACAGTAAATTGCAGATTTTTTCATCTTACTTATACATAAAAAGGTCAAATATAAACAACAAACTTCCAATACAAGAACAGGATGTGATATTTGAATCCTATATACCACTGTTTAACTACTTTTTACAACAGGAACATCTAAATAGTGCCTTGAATTCCAACCTCATCCAAGTCTGAGCAAATTTAAAGAGCTCCAATTGGCCCAAACCCATTGGGTCGAACCCAGTCAGCTTTGGGCAGAAAATCACAGTTTAAGTGGTTATGAACTGATGGAAAACTGCTTTCCATTTGCTGCCCTGTAAATTTCACTGAAGAAACCTGAAGCTGAATGGAATCTGTAGTTTATCCATAACCAGATCAACAGGACGGCATCCCCCTTATTATGAGAATTTAACACAGATATTATCCTTCACTTGAGAGGAGTATTATTATGTGTGAGGTGGGATCCAAAATGAGTCACATGCCAGTTTCTGGCGGGTCCCCACATAAAAAAAAGTTAAGGGTCATGTTTATATTAGTCGTGGTAACATAATGTGGCCAAACTGGCAACATTTCTTTGATAATAAGTTTGAGCGGCCTCAATTTGGCGCCCTAGACAGCAGGTTTTTAAATAATAGAGACTGACAGCTGATTCAGCTGAAGAGGTGGTGTGAGCCTACATGCCCTGAGAATCTTTAGCACCCTGGTCTGTCAGGAGCGATCAAGGCTAAGGACTAAAATATCTTTGATTCATGAAGGTTTTATTAAACCGGCCACCAGGAGAGCTCATAAATACTTAAACAACTACAAAGAGAAGAAGGGAATAGCAAGGATTCAAGTGAGAAAAAGCTATACACCTTTCCATTACCAAATCACTATGGATGGATCCAACAGAAAAAAAAAAGAAAAGAGAAAAAAAAGATGAAATATCAACCCACAATTCTGTGCAGGTTACCTTCTTTCTCAAAAGTCTCCCTCTGCCAGGAAGAAAGTGAGGGGCTGGTTACAGTGGGAGCAGCGCTGCTAACAGAACAGACTTTTCATGCGAGCGACCTGGAGAACATATGGCTTTGATTAGAGGGCAGGGCAGACACTGCAGTGGAAACAGCACAGAAAGAGCAAGAGAGGCTCTGCATGTATGTGTGCGTGCGTGTGTGCGTGCACATTAGTGTAACAACAGAGGGAGAGGGCTGACTCAAGAAGGGGTGACTATACTTTCACAGCGGATGAGTGTGAACGCTAGTGTGTGTGTTTGTGTGTGTGTGTGTGTGTGTGTGTGTGTGCATGTGCATACACTAGTTAACAAAGAGAAAAAGTTGACTCAAAAGGGGAGACTGTATAACTTGAATAACAGAATGACATGAGTGCCAGTATCTGTGAATGTGTGTGTGTGTCTGTATCAACAGAAAAAGCGTTAACAAGCATAACAAAAGTGAACCATGGCAGTAGAGATGATGATGAGCCGTGTTCATACTGGACTTTGCATGTGGTGCAAAACTCTGACTGTGACCTGGTGGTCGGTCTTTAAAATGTTCCTCAAATGACAAACAACGTGTCTCTGTTGATTAAAATCAAATGAAGTGGTTTGTGCAATCAGCTTATTTTGTGTTTCAAGAGCACAGTGTAATTTGGAAACAAATTTCATTAAATATTCATTCTCATCAGCCGCTAAATCTATCAGTTCCCAGCTGTTATCCAGACATCGTCAAAATATGTTCATATCAGAGAGTTCAAGCTGAGGGAAATCTGGTTTCAACACTGAAGCCAGAGGACTGTATTTCTAACATCTGACTTATCCGGATGATTACATCCAGTAATTGCTGTGTTTAGGGCTGGGCGATATGGACTAATAGTCATATCCCGATATATTTAGACTGAATATCGATATACGATATAAATCCCGATATTTTTATGCAAAGTGAGAGCCAATGTTCAGTCAAAATCAAAGCCAAATATGACATGTAGGGATGTCCCGATCAGGTTTTTTTTACCCCGATCCCGATCCGAGTCCTTTAATATTTAGTATCTGCCGATACCGAGTCCCGATCCGATACTTAGCCTTAACTAATATTTTCCTAGATAATACAGCTGCATTAAGAAAAAAAGTACCTGCATCTAAGCTGTTCCTTAAAAGGTTTTTATTATTTTGTTGAAACAAAGTATATACTTTCATATAGCTCTTTCTTATTCTGCATATGCTATTACAACACTGGCCTCCACCTTCCTTGTGTTAGCAGGTGAGTGTGTGACGCTGCACTGTGACAGCAGACCCTCGTGTACAGCCAGCTGAAGTGTGTGTGAGATGCAGCTCACGCTTGGTACCTCCATATGATCCTTTGCTTATTTCATGTACTTTACGTTGTCACATAAAATGACGTGGACAGGTTGCTTGTCTATTAACGCGTTCAGCATCTCCTGGATTGCCTGCTTTACATGCTCTGCTGTATGAGACCCACGAAACTCGTGCGCATATACCGGCATGTTGTAACTCGAAAGTGGAATAAATGTAATGCAGAGATGGTAGGGCATACCGGGGATTCAAAAACTCCAGGTGACGAAGAAAACCCTGATCCTCTACCACGGAGATGAGCTGGTTATCCAGAGAGATTAATTTGATGACCCTCTCTGTAATATTTGTGGACATGTCGCTGAGGATATTTCTCATAACTGAAAGTATCCGCGAGTGTTCGCTGCTTTGGTCTCCTTGCCTGTACTCTCGAGTGAACACGTTGTATTCTTTGAGTTTTTGTTTTGTATATGCTGTATCAAATGAGAAGTAAAATGCATCGCTAAACGGCCATATAGCAGATGTTCCACGTCGCCGTTGGACTGCTTTCGCTTTCTAATTGAGGTTATTTCCACACTGCAGACACTTTATTCACAGGTTTGCCAGAGTAACACCACGCGCGCGTCTGCGTTCTGCCACAAATTGTGCACTGACGTTAAAAAAAAAAAAATCGGGCTTGGGTCCACGTTCAAAATTGCCGATTCCGATCAGCGGAAAAATGCCCAGATCGGCTCCGATCCCGATCCTACAGATCGGATCGGGACATCCCTAATGACATGTGGGTGGGAATTTCGTCATTTTAGGGGCAAGTCCATTTGGCCTTCACTTTTTTTTTTTTGTCAGGGGCACAAAGGCCACTGAGTAAAATTTGTTGATTTACCTTTCAGACTGATACCATAACATCCTAATTTATAATATGTATTAAACATTTTTTAAATACTAATATCAAGTTAATGTATTTGATGTACTTGATACCAATATCAAGTTAATAAACATTTTTTAAATACCAATATCAAGTTAATGTTACATTACAAAACAGTTTTTGTTAAGGAGGGTTAGGGTGAGGTGAGTTTTGTGACACCTTACTGAATAATAGTGTTATTGAATATTTCTCCCAAATAGAAATTCCCCAAAATTATGGCAAAGCACATTTTTTCCAAACAAAAAAATTGTAGAATAACAGCAGGAGACCACTGATGTGTGGAATGATTTTGTTGACACTACACTTTGAATAATAGTGAAGTTATTGAATATATTTTGTAGTTTCTCTTTTCGGTGTTGCACTTTGTAGAAGGTCCCTGCGCCCTCGTCTCACAGCTGGCTGACCATACAGACCAGAGTTAATGTCCAGACGCTCGTTTTGATTAACATACGGTTGTAGCTCGTTGTCTTCCTCACTACGGTAGGAAAGAGCCGTCAGTTGTGTTTTAACAAGGTTTCACTTATGAGTTATTGATCCGGGAAGTTCGAATCTGTGAATATATTTCCAACTTTACCGGACTAAATCCTACCACATACGTCAGTTACGTATCATATCAAACCGGCTGCGCTCGCTCGCTGTGCTATAAGTTTCGTTCTTCTGTTTTGAGACGCTGCTGCTGTTTGAGAGGCTTTCACGTGAGATCATCGTGATGATGAGACTCCACCTGCGCGAACCGCGAACTCACTGAAGTTACTGTGAGTGACTACTGTGCACTCAGGTGGCTGAAATTAAAGGCAAGCCCGCAACGCTGACCGGTGGCCGTGTGATGATATTTTTTCACGGGGTATCAAGGCCAAAGTGTGGGGCAACGGCGACCACCAAAGTGTTTGTTGAAGAGTGCCGGAGTGTCTGTTCACTGTGCATGAAGGAGGAGGGGCGCGGGGAGCAGTGCAGAGAGCTCCGGGTCAGCGGCTTGACTGGAGCAAGGATCACAGCGTAAATTTGAACTATATCGATGTATGCGATATGGTCTAATTCCATATCACATTTCAAAAATATATCAATATAAGTTTTATATCGATATATCGCCCAGCCCTAGCTGTGTTCAGTGTTTTTCCCTTTGTATAAAAACTGATCATGATCACACAAGTTGTCTGCAGGCAAGACAGCGTGAAATGCATCAGTATGTTATTGTGAATAGCTAAAGTGGAAAGCTACAGCACAAGTTACTAAGGATATTTCTTTCTTCAGTCTATAAGTGCACAAATTTAGTCACCTTGTCTTTATCAACAACTTAAAACGTATTAAACAGTATATTTAGACTTTAGACTTTAATTCATAGTAGCAGCAAACATATCAAATACCAAAGAAATGATACATATTGTATTCATAGCCCAAATATAAGAAACACAGTTAAGACAGAAAATCTGTTGCTTAAATCAAAGACAGGAACGAGGATGAACATGCATTCTCACTTACAAAGACAACACGGTACATATTCCTGCCACCAGTTTCATGATGATCGGCTGGTGGATGTAAAACAAAAATAAGCAGCAATGCACCAGAAAAACGCCAGATAAGAAAAGGAAAATTCAAAAATAACATGGATTAGGCCTGCATGATATGAGGAAAATCGATCCGATGAATGATTGGTAACGATTTAACTAGAAGTACATAAAACAAATATTGAAGTTACCACATAGGCTCTGCCCTCTCTCAGCCGTCATGCTAGCACACCTCGCAGTGGCCATGAAATTTGACACTGAATAATCTGCAGGTAGCGGAAAAAGAAAAACAAAATGACAACGGCATGGTTGACAGAAACACACCAACAGCAGTCTGCAGAGAAGAAACACCACTGCCACCACTGTAACCAAGAGTCATGGGTTCGCCAAACTGGGCAGAATTAAAAGAAAATAATTAACAAGACAATAGAGACGCGATTGCACTGAGCAGCAATAAACTGTCTTTCATTCTTCTCTCCCACATATCACAAACAGACACACTGCAAAACTGTTTTTTTTTTTGCCTCCTTGGGGCTCCCTTTAAATCACTATGTTACAATGGCGTAGGCCTCAAAAGTTGATGAATGTCAGCCACTGGCAATCATCAATGTCATCGAAAGTGAAATGCATTCACAGCGTTTTTTAGACCTCAGGAATTTTTGCAATACATTTTGGTTATGTCAATGAAAAATTGGTAATTTCAAGAGCAGCAGCAGCCCAATAAACATGAGGCAAAAGGAATGAATTCAACATTGACTCCATGTTTGGATTAAAGGTCAAAGGTCAATTGTGGTTGCAAGTGCTACTCTTCCAAAACCAAGACAAAGCTGGAGCTGTGGAGCTGTGAAGCTGTGGAGCCGCTCTACAGCCGAATACAGACGGGGAAGCCCTGACTGGCTTTTCTTGAAGTGAGGATGCATTAGCAGAGTTTGAAAACAACAAGTCAGACCAGTCTCCCATCCCCGTCTGCTCCACATTTTTTTATCTCGAGGCATCACCACACCTTCACTCCAACTGCCACTGCAAAATGTGCAAAAGAAAACGCTGGTGCACAAATATTGACTGGGAGACTTACGCACAATGCAAACATCACCGAAAGAAGGGCTTTCACACAAGAAATATACTTCAACCACCCTTTAAAGGTTATAGTCGTATGTTGTTTCTCAAGTGTCTTTAAATGTGGTCCTGTTATCCCATTAGTGTGTGTCAGGCTGTCATGTGGTCTGTGTTTCTGTCCGAAGTTGTCCATGAACCCTTTCCTGCCCCTGTCTGGTAGTGATTCTGATCTGCATTTCATTAATCTCAGCTGTATTTCCCTTTTCCTTTCATGTCCATTTGGAACTGATATGGCTTTCTAGTTTGGAGCAGCTTTCACTGCAACATCATCACATTCAGAAAGGTCCCAATCCCTGAGGGATGCCTGGGGGACCCTGCCTGTGTAAACAATGGGGTGAAACA
Source organism: Sparus aurata (assembly GCF_900880675.1). NCBI lineage: Eukaryota > Metazoa > Chordata > Actinopteri > Spariformes > Sparidae > Sparus > Sparus aurata. The sequence goes on from NC_044206.1 coordinate 15,188,638, forward strand.
AAAACATGGATGCGTGCAAACGTAATGATTGAAACTGCTGACAACTTTGTAAAAACAAATTGTATAGTTCTGACAATTTTGACAGCGATGTAGCCTTCAGGCACATGAATGCACCTTCGAAAAAAGAAAAAAACACAATGGCGGACAATATTGTTGAACTCTTTCCCCATTAAGGGACACCCCCCCCCCCCAAAAAAAGAAGAAAACGTGACCCCATTTCTATACAGTCTGTTTGAGACGAGGTGGTTTCAGTTCGGTGCCCCAGCTGAAACAGAGTCATGCTAACAGCCACATTTCACCTGCATTCCTGTTGAGTACCGAACAAAACCAACGCGAAGGTAAAAACATTAGCATTTAGCTTATTTTTTGTTGGGGTGGTGGATTCTGGACACAAGTTCACTCTGTGAGCAACTTCCCAAACAAACCGCGCTCCCGGCCGACAGACACTCGTGCAAACGCAGTGAAAAGTTGTCTAAACGTGACAGTTTGAGGATGCGGTGGCAGGAACTTACCTTTTAAAGTTGTCAAATGCAGTTATCTTCCATGTGAAACACATCACAGTGAACGGCTCGACACATGTCCCGGTCTCCTCTGCTGACTGACTCGCTCCACGGCTCTCGCGGACAGACGGTTGATGCAGCAGCTCGTGCCGCGGAGGGAACCCGCTCGCTTTTCTGGTGCCTTCAGGTGCCTTCAGGAAAATTGGGACTCCCAGTTCAAAATCAAGACTCAAAGGCTTGTGGTGCTGTTAAATGTTTTTTCGACGGTTGCTTGTTGTTTGTTTCACAGACTGTAGTTTCGACTGGTGCTCTTATGCGAAATGTCAGTTCTAAAAAAAAATTTCCATAAAAAAAATGTAAATTCAGGCATTATTTATGCCATATATAGCTTTATGATTTAAAGGATAAATTCACCCAAAATTAAAAATTCAGTCACTAACTGCTCACCCTCACGCCGATGGAAAGTCAGGTGAAGTTTCATTTCTTGAGATTTGCAGCAAATCAGCATTGCAGCAGTCTCCTAGACTTGTTATAAAATGTGAAAAATGGCAACAAAAAAAAGGTAGAAAATGGCTCCAAACAACTTGTCTGGTATAATCCAAGTCTCCAAAAGCCCTGAGATCCCAAATTGATTTGAAGCCACTCTATTAAAACCAAAAGCTTCACTGTGGCTGCTAAAATAAAAGCGTTAGCACAGGGGTGGTTCTGGGGGGGGCAACAGGGGCCAGAGCCCCTGTAACTCTGAGTACGGACCCCCCTGTGGCAGTCTGCCTCAATAATACAATGACAGACTTGCAATGATTTTGAACTGAAGGGAAAGACAGAAATAAAGTTGTATCAGCGGTTCACAACCCAATCAAAATTGTTGAAATTGTAAACACTCTTTTAAGTTCCATTTATCCCTTGTCTGAATGAGGGATTGTCTTTTTTTCCTGGCTTGTATGTGCCCCCAAACAAAAAAGCCAGCCCCAACCTGGCCCCCCTATTAAAACTGGTCTAGAACCACCACTGCGTTAGCACGACCTTGACCATGCATCGAGAGTGCTTATAATGTTAAATCAGATCTTTTAGATTTTTGAATCCAAGTTTTGGTGTAATCAGAATCTCTGAAAGCCCTGATATCCCAAATTGATTTGAAAATTGGAAGGATTTGATTTGACGTTATCAGTAATTACGATGCCAGTTAGAGCTCCTGCCAACGCTTTAAGCTTAGCAGTGAAAGTGATGATTTTGATTTAAAAAGAGTTTAAATAAAGTCTGCTGAAATCAATTTGGGATCATAGGGCTTCCATATCATATACATGTGGCATAGCTAAATTTGGGGGACTAATATGCTGCTTGATCCAGCTACTACAAGTAGCAAATACATCGCTGTAGTCAATTTTGGAAGTTACAGTAGTCAGATGTGATATTCTAAAATGAAAACGCCACAGATATTCATCTTGAAAGGCTTGCAGCTCAAAAACCATGAGACTGCAACAAGTATGCTGGGAAGAATTCTATCTAACTTATTTTATTACTAATTGGATCAGAGATTTGCACCACTAAAAATACAACATCTACTGAGGTGTGCCCTGTATCATTACCATCTAATCATGTGCTTCTCTCTCTCTTGTAATGAGGCCATCTGTAGTTTTAAGATCACAACTGCTTTAGTTTATGGCACACTCAAGTACTGCATATTCCTCAATAAAGATGTTTTAATTAAAGAACCACAAATGAACTGACACTTAAGAAACTCAAAGCCCAGAAAGAATCACTGGTTGGTTTGTGCGCGTGTTCCTCAGCCTCCATTCATAATATGCTGCGTGCATTGCAGCGAATAGGTGTTTGAAAGTACTAAGTCTGGTATGCAATGCACACAGGGTTATGTCACTTACGTGGTGATAAATGCCTTTTCGCCTGAGTATTTTGCAAATAGTGGTAAAATATCCAACGGCATTGAACGCAGCATCTCCTCACAGTAGCCAACTGAGCTGCGGACAGGAGGACAATAACTGCGGCTCTGGCGTGTGTGTGTGTGTGTGTGTGTGTGTGTGTGTGTGTGTGTGTGCGTGTGTGTGTCACCACATTGGAATGTCTGGCTACAAATTTCGCACCATAGCCAGTCGCCCTATACATTGTTTCCCCCTCAAAGTGATATATGTTTTATAGCGCTTCTCTGTAGGCTCCAGGGTTAACGTGTCCACTGGTGCACCACTCGCTTGTGATGTCTAGTGGTTTTAAAAAACTGAGGCTGCCGGACACAGAAATCATTTTTGACTTGCCTGACAAAAAACTAAAAAAAAAAACAAACAAACAAAAAAAACTGCCTCCAGTGCAGGTAGGGCCCTCTCGGTAAGCTGCCAATTGAGCCAAATCTTCCATTACCTCCAGGCAATTTTGATCAGATTTCACAACTGGGACGGGTTAATCAGGAGATGAATGTTTGGAATACATCTTGGTTGGCAAAAGGCAAAGTTCCCGTTGTTTAATTGCTCCCCTGATTGCGCAGTCGCTTTTATTGCTATATTATTCTGCAGGATTAAAAAAAAAAAAGAAAGTAGGTTACCCGTGAACGCACCGCCGCCCCGCCCCCGAGACAGCTACACACGTGCTTTCGAGGGAAAGGGGGAGAGAGAGATGCCCTTTTCCACTTCAGAGCCCATAACTTCATTTATTTCAACCTGGAAAATGAGGGATTATTTTCCAAATTCCCTCCCCGCGCCTCTGATGGGAAGTCTTATGCCATTCAGCAGGAATGTGCAAACCCTTCCATCCCTCCAGCTCTCCTCCACCCAGGAGCGTGCAAACCTCTTGGGAATCCCCAGCACGCTGATAAAAAATCAGAAGAAGAAAAAAAAAAAGAAGAAAACAGGAGGGCGGGTGGCTTTTCCAGCTCTATCAAACATTTTTACTTCCCAGCATGTGCTCTCAGTGACATACTCATACATGATATCTCCTCCCTGTTAACAAATCCTGCGCCTTCATGATTTTTGTGACATTGTGTGTGATGATGGTAGTCTTTGTGGTCAAATCAAATGACAGGTGCATCTTCATTGTTTTATTTTTTTCACATTTACACACACTGACAGATTCAGACTTAAGTCTCCAGCAAGTCCCGAGTCATTTTTTTTTTTCTCCTGTGCACATCAAGTTCAGGTCAACTCCTTATTTAAAGGTTAGCGCCACAAATTTAAATCGTAAAGCGTGTTTGCAGGTCTTGGGGAGAACTTCTACATAATCTAAACATGTAGTATGAAGCATTTTGTGGCTCCAGAGGAGGCTGCACGTGATCTGACAGATCGCCTCTAGCTATGTCACTCAGTGGCCGAGGTGCATTGTGGGTGATATAGGCACCAGGTTTTCGTAAAGGATGTGGAACGCGCGGAATAAAGAAAAAGAGTGCTGCTGTCACAATTTTGATAATTTGTTTTTGAACTAACACTAACAGTGTTGAAGGAGTGCTATGCTTGACCAGCGGACTGCTTCTCTGAACCTGGTGTGTACATTACCCACAATGCAACGGGAGGGACAATCACGCAGATTACGCGCAGCTTCCTCTGGAGCCACAACAAACTTAACCTCCCTTTCTTTCACATTACGCTCAATAGCCCTCCCTAGAAAACACACTTTAGAGCTGCTGTTGGCTGTGTCTCTGTCCTGATTCGATTAAGTCAGCAGGGATACCAAAACATTTATTGTCTCTTTTACCGCATGAGCAGGGGGAGGAGAGACAGGGATTTTTTTTTTTATATATATGTTTTTAAAAACACTTTTATTGTATTTAATGTGTAAAATTAATGGAGTTACCCTTTAAGGCAAATCAAGTCCCAAGCCAAGTAGCTTGTCCCCTCAACATATTGCACTCTTTCCTGCAGTTACACCTCAAAAAGTTTGTCACTGAATTGAATTTGTGTTATAATCATTGATATTGGAATATACTGGAATGTGCTGTATGTAAATAAAAAAAAAAATGTTTATAAAAGCTTCAGTGAACAATTAAATACTGACATGCAGACTTTAAAAAAAACAGTGATTTCAGCCAGTTCAATTCAATTCAAGTCCAAATCCCAATGACCGGTGTCCACATCACTGGATTCAGGCCTATTTGAATAAAACAGATTAAGCCTACATTGTGTACAGTGAGTATTGACAAGCAGTGTAAATAAGGAACTGTAGATTATGTGGTGATACAGAATCTTATGAGACTATCTTGAGCACACACCTCTGACCTAATCTGATAAGAACAATCTTGTATTTCCTCTTTGAATTCAGCTGCAAATCACTGTCTGTCTTGTTTTAGAACCTTAATGTTTGCTTTGTGGAGGAGGGGACAGTAATAATAAATCTCCTAGAATTATTTTGATTTTTCTCTCCTGCTAGAGTGCAAGAGTTGGCAAATGCTCTTAGGTCAGTGGTCAAAACTGCTTAACGCAGCTTGTTTGTCATGAAAGCGAGGCCATTCTGATTAATCAATGGAGAAAAGTAGCACACACTTGCTGCATTCCTCCCTACGGGCTGAAAGTTTGACTCCAGGCCAAACCTCATTCGAAAAAAAAAAAAAACAGGTGTTTTTACTGCCACGGACAAGGAACAAATGACATCACAGATAACGAACTGTGATCTACGGGGAGCATTAAAGACAGCCAGAAAATGCACATTGTAAATCCTCTTGTTTATTGTGTTGCGACCGTGAATCATTAATAAAACCTCAGCTCTCAGGCGAACTATGTGTCAAGAGTGAGGCCCTATTTTTTGTGTGGATCCTGCCCTCTGCTGTCAGTAAAGGCTCATTACACGGGCAGGAAGCCACTATTACGCTAATGCACGGTTACTGTTCTGATATCTGCTGCAGTAATGATACTGATAATAATAGGATTACTCACGGCAGATGCACTCTTACTGCTGTAAATACCCATAATAGACAGAATCAACAAAATACACACCACAGCAATTGGAGAATTGTATTAGTAGAATATGATCCTTAGCAATAAAGGTATATTTCAAAGCTAATTTAGCTTTATAAATATGGTTGATGACTGGGTTTTTAACCTGAGCATAGAAGATAACAAGTAGCGCCAAAATTAAAGGTGGAAGATGAAGAAAAACGTTATTTTTATACAAAACATCTTTAGCCTCAAGTTGGGCATTCATTCCACGCTGCAACAAAGAGCTCCTCTGTTCTAGCTCAGCCTTTTCACACTTGACCTAGCTCAGCACTCAGCTGAAGAATTACCCTGCGCCCATAGCCTAGATCCAGACGAGGGTTTACAACACCACCTGCACGCAGTGAGTCAGCCCTCTATGGAAAGGCCACAAGCCCTTTTGTTTTTTTGCAAGACCCGGGCTTACACTGGGACACAATGAAACGCAACCGTTCTGCACGAACCCACAATGCCTCGCCGCCGTGCGTTGTTTACAAACAAAGGGGCAAATAAACAAAGGTGTGATGCGCACTGAGAGACAAATAACCAGTGACTCGGCCAGGTGCTGTTCTGAGCTAAGAGCTACCTGACTCAGTGGTTTGTAAAAAAAAAAAAAAAAAGGTGGGGTTCCATGCACGTGGCCTAGGTTGTCATGAGTAGAGCTGGGGGGCATCTGGGACAATGATGTAAGAACAAACAACGCCTCTGCACCGTTTGGGTCTTGTTCCACACGTTTCAGTCATGTTTGGAATATAATATATTTGCAATATAATGCAGCGTGATTTATGAGAAACAGGAGACCGATATGAACACAAAGGAAACTACAGACAGTGAGAGTTACAACTTCATAGAGAGTTTATTATTAAATCATAATGTACTAAATATAATCAGTCGCTATGCAGAAATATATACATCTTATAGAATATGTCGATGTAACACAATTACAGAAATAGTAAAATAAATACTATTAAAGTATAGTTTAAAAAACCCTAAAAACAGCTTTTTCGTAGGTTTGTAAGGCTTCGAGGTCTTGAAACAAACGTTCGATGGAAATACAACACATTGTGCTTACTCTAACAGCAGCCAAGTCAACTAAGCTAATATCGCGAGAAGTAGAACTCAATGTAAAAGCAAATCAAACACGTAGAACATAGAATCTGAAGCGACCAGGACGTCCTACTGTATTATGAACAATGATTTATTTTTGAAAAATTCCCCCACACTCAAGTACGACTAAAAGATTAATTATATCCACGGGCCTGTTGTATAATCAACCCAAATTAATAATTTTACCGCTTTTCTACTCTTTAAAACAACTGGGGAGCATCAAACTTTCTGAGGAGATGCCTTTTTTTAAATTCAGAACTGGAATTGTGCAATCCTATCAGAATAACTTGCATAATGCTATAATGTGCACAGATGAGATGACTTTCAAAACACAGCAAAATTGCATGGAAATAGAAAATTAAACAAACTCCCACAGGAGAGTGTTTTGTCCAGCATAGAGTGGGGAGCCCTGCTTTATTAAAGCGTTCAAATATCACACTGTGCCGTCCGCTGTAGGGCAATTTTAAAATCTTTATATTCCCTGTGGAATCTATGTTTGCCGTCATGAGGAGACACACATACAGTTGGGTCAAAAAGTCTTGAGACCAGTAGTCAAAAATGCTTTTCCTTTGTTTTGCATTTGTTCCTAATGCAATATTATTATTTTTTATTAGAAATTAGAGCATTATTATTATTATTTCTTTATTTGAACAGGGACAGCGCACAATAAAACATTAACCCTGTATAAAGGAGAGATGCACTGCACCGGGTTCTAGCAAGTTGCTATTTTCTTCCCGTAGTCCCTGGGCAGGTAGATGGAACATACATCAGCTTTACATAAAGAGTTTAAATAAAGAGTTGAATCTTAAATGTACATGATTTCCAGATTTTATAGTATTTGCTATGTCACCGTTTTGCTCCAATTACAGCATGCACTTGGGCTGGCATGGACTCCACAAGTATGTCAAAATATGTCTGTGTCGCATTTGTTTCACATGAGGACGCGTGGACTATTTTGATTCATCATTTCAAATGACAATATAGGTTTAAGAATTCTAACGACAAGCTGAGTCAAAATGGTGTGTCTCGCCTTTGCTTTAATGGCAGCATGCAGTCCAGCTGGCATGGACTCCATAAAGTTTGTAATGGCTCGTGTTATACCAGCGTTATCTGACAGTGTTCCAACAAGCTTCCTGTAATCTCACAGCACGCTCGGCCTTCTCAGTCTTAAAGAGACTTCATGAGAGGTACCACTCCATTATTCAGAGACCCATTACACACGCTGTGTTGGATTCTTACTTTAGAAGCATAATGACCCCAATCTCCCTTTGCAGGAACTACTTGAGTTCTTCCAGGAGTCCTGTCTGTCACTGACTTTCCTCCACAGTCTCGGACCTCTTGAAGACTGAGAAGGACAGGTGTTTTGTGACATCAAGTAATGCTGGAATAACTACGAGACAACTTGTGGAGTCCATGCCAGCTCCCGTGCCGCCATTACAGCAAAAGAGAGAAATACATTTTTTCGAATATTACATTTTTCTCTCAGATTGTTTGAACTGATATCATACTTTGTAAATATATACATACTGCTACACTGGAAATAAATGCAAAAAAATAAGTATTTTGAAAAACTTGTGGAGTCCATACCTAATACTAGGGGTGTGCCAAAATATCGATACTACGATATATCGCGATATTTCGTCTTGAGGTACGTTATCGATACACTGGTGCCAAATATCGATATTTAAAAATGTTAAAAAAAAAAAAAAAAAAAAAATATTGTTTGTTTTTTTTTGGCCCACCACCACACCCCTCTTCGGAGGACAGCTTTATCTTTATTCAAACATAGGTATACAACCAAATAAAATTTTTAAAAAAATGGTTTAAGTAGCTCTGAAACCCACATATATAGATATTTAATGATAGTTGTAATCAGTGTGTGTGTTAAGAAGAGTCACTGTGCAATATACTCTTTGTTTACTTGGCGGTCATTCTTGTGAAATTGATTGACAATGTTTTGTAATTCCTGTGAAATGGATTCAGTACAGTCAATAAATTCTGAATTTCTTCAGTGACACAGATATCGTGATGTATCATGGATGAAATTTCTTGCAATATATCGATTATCACAGAATCGCTGTATTGTGATATTATCGTTATCGTGAGCAAAATATCGTGATAGTATCGTATCGCGAGGTACCTGGTGATACCCAGCCCTACCTAATACTATGATATTCTCAAATTCATGTACATCTCTGATTCAACTTTTTCCTTATATCAATATTTTTATGTTAGAATTTATAACGAACAAAATTGTGTTGCATTATAAACAAATGCAATTAGAGATATTTTGACTATTGGCGTCAGACTTTTTGACCCTGCCGTACATCACCATTGTAAAAAGTGTCGCTTATTCAACAAAAACAGTAATATGAAAACTGAAAGGTTCAACTGTTAATGAGAGTTTACATAGGTAGGGGACTATAATTGGAGGCATGTCTGATGATGCCGAGGTGCTGACACAGATCTCAACGGGAAAAACAGCGGGGAAGAAACTGATATTTCTGATATTAAACAGCAGTCTAGCAGCACCGACTTTTCCAGCACCCAATTAGACACTTCTGCAAGAGATGAGTGCAGTTGCGCTATGACATTATCAGCTGTGACAGTGGGAAACACCTTGTTAAATGCTAAACATACAGGATGATTAAAGTCAGACAAAAATGCAGATCACACCGGCTGCTCTTCGAGCAAACCCACATCCCATGAAATCAGGGGTGTTTGAGTTTTTCTACAAACGATAACACAAAGATCATCTTTGATACGAAGGACAACACACACTATTTTAAGTCTCACTTCTTCTTTCTTTTCGCTGAGAGTTTAACTCATCCGACATTATCCAAAACTTGTTTTCATAACCTGGACAAACCTGAACTCAGCCAGGCAAAACTTAAGGGGACTACAGACACCCTCAACTTGGCACAATAATTACACGTGGCTGAGGTTGACAAAAATGACACTCGAGTGTAAAACCTCAACATCAGCTTAGCCCAGCAAACCTTATGTGTAGCTGTTTGGATGATCATTGTTTGCTGAACTATAGTGGCAGGTCACTGACACTTATTCTACCCTAGAGAAGACAAAGTGCAAACAACACACCCCCCCCCCCCCCCCCCGCATCATAGAAAACATATTTTTAGACAGCTGTGCCACTAATTCTCAGATGACATTAAGTGCTAGACAACGTGAGAGAGTTGACTCCTCCTGAGATGATGAAGAGCTCGGTGTTGTCTTCGTGGATCATGTCTCATGCGCCTCTTTAAAAAATGCCGTTGGACTTTGTCACTCAAGCATTTTGAGGTTTTTTTCAGAAGCATCCTACTTCACATGAATACGCACGATCACAGCTGCCCAGTGCAAGTTGCTTGTTACTGAGCAGCTCAGCTGAGGGAAGCCGGAGGTTAACGTCCCCTACTTAAGGCACTTCAGAGATATTGTTAAGAAATTATCCTATTACTATCTTATTATGCTATTTTTCTTTGAATGTGTTAGAGAAAATGGGGGTGATGAAATAAAAATTTAAAAATCAATTTAATACAAAGGCATAAAAATGCTTCATGAATAAGAACGTTGTGTTGCATCTAGGTGTAATTCAAATCCGGGCATGTTAAGCTGTTAGGCAAGTGATCCCTGAGAGAATCCTCCACTGCAAGTTGACTTTACTTTAAAAAAAGGCAGGAAACCAGTTACCTCAGAATAACCAAGTAGGCTTCTAAATTAAGTTGTATGAACTAAAATGATTTGAAAACTTAAAATGATTAGTCTACTTTACGTGGTCATCGGTTTCCTCAAACTTTCAAAGTAAAAGTCACTTTTTCCGATTTCACAGTGCATCCTATTTTCAAGTAAAAACTTTAAACAAATTTTGGAGTTCTGTTAAAATTTTTGTAATGAATGTCTTTATAATAAAACATCCCATTTGGTAAAAAAAACAAAACAGAGTGACACTTGTTACCATCAGCACCGCACACATATCAAGTAGTTTTTTTATGATAGTGACAATGTTAATATTAAAAGCTGACTTTATTTTCAAAAAGTCAGGAAACACACTAACCCTCAGAATTATCAAGAAAAGCATCATATTTACGTTGTAAGAGCTAATGTCAACAACTTTAAATTATTACTTGACTTACTTGGTAATTGTGAGGTGATCCGTTTTCCTAGATTTTTTTAAATAAACACACATTTATCAAATTTTACAGTGTCCATGCTACTATAAAATTAAATATGTAGTGTAAGTGTAACGTTTAACATGATTGCCATGTTATATGACACAGTATGATTGGTCCCCGTAGAGTGCTGCAGGAATGAGTCGTAAAACCCAGAAAATAATTAAAGGGGACCTATTATGCGTTTTCATTTTGTTTGTTTCCTTCAGGTTCTTGTACACGTAAAAGGTCTTGAAAGGTTAATTTCTAATTCTGTGACTCAGAATGCATTTATGCATTTGCATATTGTGTGCCTATATTCAAGGTAGAAGTAAAGCTAACTGGAAGCTGACAACACAACGGAGCTAATAAGAGACACAGTGCTGGCTCGGGCTTGTGTGAGCTGACCAAAAAAAGCGGACTGGGTATTCGGGTGGGGGCCTTAAAGCGACAGGAGCTAAAACAGAGAGTTTAAGACAGAGGGGGAATACAGAGCTGCAGCACTGGACAGTATTAGACAAAGGATGTAATTTTCAAGTCTATAGCATTTATACTTATAAAATTATGAACTTGAAAATGGGCATAATATGTCTCCTTTAACATTTTTCCACTACCAGTTCTCTTGTCTTGAAGTCAAGGAGTTTTTTTTTTATATTTGTCATGGTTTTATGATTAGATGCCTGAAATAAGGCCCAAAGAGATTTTCACACTTTGTTCTAGGACATTAAATACGTAATACACACTTGATGCGAATTTTGAAGCGTTTTTACACGTCTGACGGTAAAAATGGCAGTTGCTAACAAGTGACTAAATGAGATGAACAAGGTTGTTAGGGACATTAACCATCATTGTTTTGTTTTTTTTCCAAACTAGTCTGACTAAAGGTTTAGTGTCATTGACATTGAAGGGGTGTTACTTCTGACGATTGCACATTGGCTTAAAAAAGCATATAAGTTGTGTTAAATCATAAACTTGTTTTTTTCGGGTTCCTGCAGAGCTTATTTGCTGCAAAAATCCAAAATAACATGGAAAAAATCCCATTGGTTTTTTGTAGAGGAAAAGAAGGGCGGTGCTAATTTTGGTCCACCAAAACGCGTCATCCCGGCAGCACTCCGTTCTCTTTGGCTATTTTATGTAGCTAAAAGCAAAAGGCAAATGGGACTGTGGATATCCTTCACCACTCTGCTTTATCATTCAACTTTCAGCCCTGTTTATGCTGTAGAGTTTTTATCAAAGGGAAGATAGGAAATCTCTTTTGAATAGGCAGTTTGTTAGCTAAAAACGCTCCAGGGAGCAGGATATGATTTTGGGGCAACAAAAGTTTTTCTTTCCTCTTATTTATGAGTCAATTTACACAAAAAATGAATATGGAAAATGTTTCACACAGGTTGACTCTTAGGAATCAACATGTATAAATGTACGGAATTCAAATTTGACCTTTTCAACTACCCTCAACTAGATTATCCCCCTATATTTCTTGTTTTAACTCTGCAGCGCGCTCAAGACTCCTCACGTTTGCATGTAAAAAACAAGGAAAACACTGAATAGATCAGGAATATATGAAACTGAAAAACAAAAAATAGTAATACCAAAGTATTCTATGTTGCTTCTCTTTCTCAGCTCTTGCGAGAGTTGCTGTACCACTTCCTGAGAGCCACTCCACTGGTGCTCGCCACCACAAACAGCGCCCCTCCTAGGCTCCACCAGGTTGGTGCACGGTTAAAGAAAATGAACTGGAAGAGGAACGCCAGCACCACATCGACAGTCCTCACCAAGGCCACGGGTCCGGCTTTCTCGATCTGCAGGGCCTTCGTGAGGAAGCTCTGGCCAGCAATACCCAGGACAGCAATCAGCATCAGCAGCCAGCGATCGCGGCCACAGGACGGGATCTTCCATTCCCCAAGGACGGATACAGTGATGATGCACTCAATGAAACCGATGACAGCGTAGTACCAGACAGAGAGGTAGTAATGGACGCTCTTCCCAATCTTGCGAAGGACAACATAAGTAAAAGCAGCCCCAACAGCTCCTGAGAACGAATCAGAAATAAGATATTGAATGAATGATTTAGATTTATTTGAGTTACTTAAGTTGAACATGTTGAGGTCAGCGTATTTAGGGTCTTTTTGTGGGGGCCAAAATTAAAGGATAAATTCACCCAAAATGAAAATTCAGTCATTAAAATAAACAAAAAACATGAATTTATTCCATGTCTCAGGTTTAATCAAAGATTAAACTGATTTGAAAAGATGTTATTGACACCCATTTGCACCCCATCTAAAGTGAGTGAACAAGCAAACCGCATGTCAAGGGTGTAAATAATGTCTCCAAAAGAACCTGATAAGGGAAAGAATATAAGGAATCTTTGGGGAGAGCAAAACAGGACGGATCATTCTCTCCAGACAGACACACACTAGATGTGGAGTGGAGCAGCTAAGACCAGGTTTCTTAGCAGGAGAGCAGATGTCATTTTTTGAGATTGTGTAAAGTGCCTGTAAGTCTATAAGGGACTTTAAACTAACACTCTTTCACACAGAACGGAGCTATTTGAGCACTGGGAGGAGAACCCCAGAGGAGAACTATGACTAATTGGAAGGACTGTATCTCCCATCTGACCCCGATGTGCCAGAGGACATAGCTGTATTGCACTGAATTCCCCTGGTTGTCATGGTAATCCTGACCTGGTTAGAATAAAACTGTCTGTCATGTCAAGGACGAAGAAAATTCTCTTTGTCATACGCCCTCTGAATGTTTTTAATCTATTCAATATGGTCACATAAACTTGTATGAAACCTGTATAAATGGGAGTTTGTTAATTGTATCACCTGCAAAGGCGGCAATAGTCCCCTTGATGTGGTTAGTGTAGTTGCCCTCAATGCCACGTAGATGATCGCCAAAGATAAACGGTGGTCGGGCGATGAGGATGACTCCAGTTAGGGTAAAAACCATGAAGACCAAGTCCCAGATCGTACACCTCTCCTTCAGGAAGATCCAGGCCAAGAGGGAGGTGAAAACTGGATTACTGAGGGACAGTCAAAGAATAATAGTACGTTATAAATTAATGGGTTTAGTTAAATTGATAAAATATATAGAAAAAATAAGAGAAAGCTGGTGAGAAATGCTGACTATTGTCTTAACAGATCAGTCTCATATGAGGTATGTAGCTCTACTCGAATCCCACTTCGCCTGATCTTTCATATTCTACTGACAGAATATGCGAGGGAGAGAGAGACAATTAAGAGGAATAAGGGAAATGTTGGAAAGTGAGCTAAAGAGATGAGGGTGAGGAAAAGAATGACAGGAGGGAGATAAGAGGAAAAATGTGGCGGCATATTACTCGCAGAGGACAAAACCTTTCTGAAGTCTTAGTATAATCAGCACTCGTCAGGCACAAGTAATTACGCTCCGACCTCCTCTCACCTGAACATGATGACGGTGGCATCTGCTAGCGGCATCTGCTGAACGGCATAGAAGAGCAGGATCATGGCATTGGAACCGACGAAACCCCGGAACACAAGATATTTGCGTTTTTCTCTGGGACCAAGGAAACCTGTCCTGGAGGAGCAGAGATATGAGGATGATGGATGAATGAATGGATGGATGGATGGATGGATGATGGATAGATGGATGGATGAATGGATTGTTAGACTGACAAAGGAAGGTATACACAGAATTTTAGAGCGAAAGAGAGAGAAAAACTCAGCGAAAAGAGGTGACAGATGGGCAGATTTAGGCGCTGTGGAGATGACAGTGATGGATGTGCAGGTGAGTGGGCGGGGCTGTAAAGAGAGGTGGTCATAAATGAGCGTCAAAACAAAGAAGAATGCAGAGGACGTATGGATGAACGGATGAATAGTTACATGAATGATTAAAAGTACTGCGGTAGTCTTTGGGATTTAAGTTTAATTTTGATTCTTGGGATTACAACGTCATTCTTTAGTGGTTACGCGTGCAGTTTGTCATGTCATGCTTGTGAAATGAATGGAGAGAGAGTAAACTTAATGATTTTTAGAAGCAGGATTTTATTTCCCTTCATTGGCTTTCTTGCTTTGTGCTTATCGAACATTAAAGCATGTAAACATTCTCTAAAATCAAATAAATTAACGTGAAAATGAGCTCAATATGGGCCTTTAAAAATGTAACTTACTAATATTTTGTTACTTAAACTGTTTATTTTTTTAATTAAATTGATAATCAGATCAGATTGTACTATATTTTAGGTGAAAATGGAACAATATGCTTTTACTGTTCAATACAATTACAATAGAACCTCTGGTACTTTATTCAAAATCATATTTCATGTGTAAAGGCTTTATTCAAAACCTTCCCAACACTGTAAGCACAGAATATTTTTCATCAACAGGGCCGAAAAAAAAACATGGCTCTCACAGTATTTTGACGATGCAAACTTGTTTGACAAGTGCTTATATGTTAAGCCATGATACTTGTATTTGAACTTGGCAGCGAGGCATGAACACAAATGCAGGAATCCCCTGACAAACAGGGATATAGACAAACTTGGATCTAATCACAACATATACATTGTTGGTTTAAAAGAAAAGACTGTTTGGGGGTGTTACAACAGTACTAATTATTGCATAAAAAGTATGTGCAAATCTTAAAATGTAACTGTTGGGGGTCATGTGGTCAAAATATTTGAGTTTCTCCATTGTGCTTACTTGTGATAGATGAGTAACGGCGCAGTGAAGATCATCTGGAAGAAGCAGCGTATGGCGCTGATCTCTATGGCGTGGACTCCCTGGATGGTTTTCACCAAGAGGGCGATGATGGAGAATAAAACTGTTGACAGGAAGGCGTAGAACAGACCGAGACCTGGACATGGCTTTGGTTTCTCTAGGCCTGCGAAAGAGAGAAAAAAGGAGGCGAAAGACAAAGGAAGTAAGGATGAGAGAGCAGATAGGTTGAGAGTCAGGGGCCCTAAGAAGGGTCTCTCTTTGTGTTTTGTTGATACAGTTACTGCAGGGTGGAGGAGTGACCCTGAGAGTATGTTATCGAACTCCATGTGGCCTTCAAATTTGGGTGAAAAAACACAAACAAAAGATTTCTGAAATCAGTGGTTTAGTGTTTGCAAACCTTGTCTGTGGAGCAACAAGCTGATATGTTTGCAGAGATTAGATTTCAGACCAAGGTTGTTCAGGCACCTTTCTTTGAGTTCATCCACAATGTGTGGTCTGCTCACCATTACAATTACAACATAAATGGAGGAAACTGATTCCCTCACAGTAATCAAATAAAGTAGACTCATAATTTTAAGTTGCTAAAACATTTTAGCTCGTCAAACTTACATCTAATAGTCTTTTTTACCTGGTAAGTCTGACATCATCAATTTCTTGACCTTTTTAAAGAAAAGACAACTTCTAAAATGTACAGTGCAGTTCCACTTTAATGCTTAGTGGACACAGGCAGGATGATTTATACAGTCTAACATTTTACGGTGTCATTTTTTACATCTTACTTTGCTTGGCATTAAAGGTGCAATTTGTAAGAATTTAAGTTAGAAACATTCAAAAAACAGAATGTGAAAAAAAAAAATACTGTTTTGACTTTATGACATCTATGTATTGTGTTGCTGTGATATCTAAGTTATAACCCAAGTTAGCATGCTAATCGGCTATCTCCGTCCTGTCCTGGTCCACAGCTAACTGTCCAAAGCTAACTGAGCTAACCAGCTAACTGCTGCTACTGTTAGCGGCAGTAAGCGATCACTTTGGTGATATGCTGCCCCCCATATGTTTTAAGCATGAATTTATCAGGTGGCCAATTCTGACATATTGCTCCATTAATGACATGGACAGTGGAATCTTGTGTAACAGGAGCCTCTGTGCTTGTATCATAATTTCTTTCGGCCATTTATCCAATAAATTGCCGTCAAGTGCAATCTTAATCTCAGGAATGCAAGTGAGACTATACTTATACACAGTCAAGATGTGTGTAGATTTATACTTTGAAACCGTTGGTGGCATTTCTTCCTCACACATCATTTCTCAATAGAAACCGATGTCATCTGATACATTCTTACTTCCTTCTAAATTCCCAAAACAAAGTCAGTACGTCTTTCTTCCTTATACAGAGTGACACCAATGGAAAAACCCTTCTTTAGTTTCACACCGTACAGCCATTTCATTGGAAAAGCGTTGATTCAACTTTGAAACAAGGCTTTGTTTTCAAGTTTCAAGGTGCACTGCCGTTTTGGGGAAGTAATTTGAACCGGAATAGAAAGATCTTCATTGACTGAAAAAAACTAGATAAACAAACTCTCTTCATTTTCGCAACTGATTAAACAAACTGACGACACAGTTTCATACAACTGTACACTGTTTATATTTGGCGGACCCTGCCTTCTTTCTACACCTCATTTCCCTCTGATAGCTATGTGTTTGTTCAGGTATGTAAATAATAAATAATTCTCAGTTTGTATTATAACCTTATCAATATTGTAAATATGAGCTTTCTGAGTTTCTGAATGTATATTTCCAAAACTGCACACACAGTGCCCCTTTAAGGGGCATCAGTGCATTTACCACATCCCCCAAAACAAAGCCAATACGTCTTTCTTCCTTATACAGAATAATACCAATGGAAAAACCCTTTCTGTTGCGTCACATTAGTTTGGCTGATAGGCACAAACTGATTGGAGTAGATTGTCAGACCAGGTCTTATTTCCAAGTACATTGTGCTGAAAGCCTACAGGTATGGTAGCCCTGGTGCTGTAAAAGTGCACAGTCATCCATCCTTTCAGGGAGGGTTTACAGCACTTTATCTGTTATCCGGTGCATACTTAGCAGCCGACTTCCTTACATAGAAAGCACACACACACACACACACACACACACACACACACACACACACACTGAAAGGAGGAAGTTTAGATATCACTAGGCATTAAAAATTAATCAATGAACGTTTTAACGTGCTGTGAGACAACAAACAATCATAAAAAATAAAATAAAAATTGATATTTCCACCGGGCGATGGGAGGGGGGGCACTTTTAATGTGACGTCAAGCGTGTCACGTTTACGGTTTAAATGACGCGCCGGCCTCGTTGACACAGAAAAGCGAAACTTTACAGAAAGTGTGTGAAGTGACCCACGCTGCTTCCCTTACGACTAAACACCCTGCTCACAGGCTCTTAGCCTACACGTGATAGCCCCGTTATTACCGATGTGACGTGACACGGTTGTATAACGGAAGGCCACGTTATAGGGCACGTTACTTCTGCGTGTTTGTTTTTGTGAGGATGGGGACATTTATTTCATTTTTATTTGTTATAACTTCCGTTTATTAAGAGCTAAACTAAAGTACGTGCGCTCTTCTCTACCTTCCCGGGATGCGGGCTTGCCTCTGACGCAACACGCCGGCGGGCACAGCGCTCTCCTCTCGCCGCCTTCCGGTGAATCCTCGCTGCCCCTCGCTTCCTCCGTCTCCTCAGCATCATCACCGCCGTCGTAAGCACACGACACACGACAGCCGCGCGGCTGCAGGTGAACCCTCTCCGCCGTCAGCTCGTCATCG